>NW_006399978.1:3056329-3068689 GCF_000299155.1 Elephantulus edwardii | reverse complement strand
ACGGCACATAACAACAACAACAACACTGGCCCAGTGGTGAGGAGTTTTGTTTTCTTGATGTTGATAAGTATTCCATATTGAAGGCTGTAATGTCATCTTCTCCACCAAACATTTCAAGTCCTCCTAATTTTAACCAGCAAGATTGTGTCATCAACATAATGCAGGTTGTGGATGAGTTTTCCTCCGATCCTAATACCACATTCTTCATAAAGTCCTGCTTGAATTATTTGCTCCACCTACAGACTGCACAGGTATTGAATAGGGTACAGAACTGATCCACATTTTTCTTTATTTGAAATCATGCAGTGTTCTCTTGCTCTGTTTGGACAACAGCTTCTTGTTCAAGGTATGCTGTTGTTTTTATATCTAGGTATAGATTTTGTTATGTGTAGATTTTGCTGTTATAACTAGGTATGCATTTTGTATGAGCATGAGGAAGTGTTCTGGAGCTGGGAGTAAACTGCACCACTGAGATTAACTGGATATCAAATAGAAGAAGAGAAAAAAGAATTTCCATTTTACTTCACACTGTACATTTGGATTGTTGTCCTAAAGCTGAAAATGGAAACAATAAAGCTCTTAAAAAAGAATAGATTTTTTAAACCAGATGTAAGCCACTAGTTCTTGACTATATGGTTAAAAGTTCCTCTCTCCAAAAAGTTTTAAATAACCACATGAAACATCTAATTTGTTATTAACCAAACTTTCATTAGGCAAATGTTCAGCCTGCAGTTGTGTCTAGAATAATTCCAGCAGGATGTGAGGAGGAAGTAGGGGTCCCACCCACAGTCTCCTTCATGCTCCCTCTTCTTGCTTGGCTTCAGGTTCTAATTACCTTTTGGTTTCTCAAGAAAGACTCTTAACATAATAATTAAGAGATAATGCAGCAAGAAAGGAAAAAAGAGAGCTCCTTTTACTGGTTCTACTCTATTATTTTAGAATAACATGGTAGCAAGAACCAGTTTGCTTTTGCATCTGATTAAAAAAGAAATCCACTCCCATTCAAAGATTTTACTAATTTAGCTTGACTTACATATTTATTTATACATCCATTATATCTCCAAAGACTCTGATGTGTTTAGCAATACTAATCTCTAGCACTCACAGTCCTTTATAGTTTACAATACAGTTAAACATACTTTATCTCACTTACTCCTCACAGTGTGTGTGGTAATACTATGACGGTTGCACAATGAGGACTGGTGTGCATCCAGAACCTGCTTTCTTGTAAACTGTTGCACATCTGTCATCCCACTGAACCTGCTGAGCAATTGCAGGCACCAGGGAACATACGCCACATTTGCCAGAGTGCTGCTCTGAGCACATCACGATGCTCCCCCAGCAAACGGGCACAAGTTCCTTCAGGGTATGCTTGGGAGTGTGACTGCGGATCTTTACGCTGGCAGTCTTTCTTTGTAAGAGAATTTGAAATTATTTTCCAAAGTGATTTTCCAATTTGTTCCCCCCCCACACACACACTTAACAATTTAACTCCCACAGGACAAGTTCCTGGGCCAGCACTACCAAAACATCAAACTAAACCCACTGCTACGGCCTCTGACTCACTGCAACCCTGTGTTACTACAGCAGAACTGTTCCATATGGCAACACACACACGAGAGAGAGAGAGAGAGAGAGAGAGAGACCCCAAAAAACATCACCTGAGAGCATCAGAGCCGACTCCCAGGAGACCTCCAGCATGCTTCCAAGGCTGTATATCGCACAGGAGATCTCCCTCGGAGCAGCTGGTGAACTCAAACTACTGGCAGAGTGTCCTAGTCTTTGGTTTAGCAGCACGACTCCCTTCAGTTGACGCCTTTGTTTCATTTTGGGGTGGGTTTTTGTTGTTTTCAGGCCATAATCTTTATAGAAGTAAGATCTCCAGGCATTTCACTAGGTGGTTTCCAAATAGTTCATCTTCCAGTTAGTAATCTGATGCATAAAAAGAAATCATGGCATTCTGTTCGGGAATTCTTGAATGATTCTGATCTGTTCTTCTTCTAAAATGTAATGTTATTTACCAAAATGTTGTATAAAATATATGTAAATTATAAAATAGAATATCTGATGTCTCATATCCTCATCATGACCCTAAAATGAAAACTCTTGTAGTAACATTGACTTACATGCTCCTCTGTCCCAGTCCTGGGCTTCCTGGTGAGGCCATCTCCACCTTCAAGTGTGCGCTGAGCACTCCCTTGTTGGTAAACTGTGCATTATGACTGCACATATATACCATACACACGGACACCTCAAACTCCACCTTAAAGTTCATGTGGACCACACCCTTGTTAGTAAATCATGTCTACCTATGTTGTTGCTGTGTACCAGTCGGAACCAACCCGTAGGTGATCCTCCAGTGGGTTTTCAGAGGTATTACATCTCATGATATTTGAGTGCCCATCTTTCTTATGCAGAGCAACTGATAGATTTGAACTGTATACCTTCAAGTTGGCACTGCAATTCCTTAACACCAAGCCACCAGAGCTCCCTATACATACAGAAATATGTCGTGGCTCTAGTGCTGTAGTGGTAAGGAATTGCACTGCCAACTCCAAAGTACGCAGTTCAAATCCACCAACTGCTCTGAGGGAGAAAATGTGTAATCTCCTCTTGTGCAATTTATAGGCTCTAAAAATCTGAGTCAGCTGAGTTGGTTCTGATGAGATGACATGACGATGTCACTGCAGGTCAGCTCTGAGTTGGTTTTAACTCACAGTGAGTTAATCAGCCCTTACTGGGAATGGCCTTTCCCTTCACTCTTTCAGGATCATGCTTATTAGAGGTACTAGTTCATTTTTTTCCTTCTCTATGCCATTCTTAATCGTGAGGCTAGGATTCTATAAGGTGGGGAGTATACCCTTTTTGTTATCAATATATTGTTCCCAACCTCCTACTGAGTTTTTTCCCCCCAAGTAACAACGACTTCTGCGTTGTCAAATCCAATGGACATTCATCTTAATTTGGACTTGTCATTTTGCTAATTTATCTTCTCAAAACACTTTTTGCCACTGGTCTCCTCCCGTCCCCCTGGGGTCTCATCTCCTGTCCTCGACTTCGAGAGCTGCAGTGCCTCAGGTCTTGGTCACAGATGCTCTTTCCTTTCCACATTCTTTTTTTAGTGATTTCTTCCATTTCTCCAAGTCTCAAATGCCTCTCTCAAGTTTTTCTTACCCAGCTATTTTCCCAACACTATCACTTGGATGTCTGATTGCACGAACTAAACACAGCCTGAAGGAACTCTGTGTCCTTTTACATTTCCATGCTACTACCCAGCACCATCACTTTCCAACACATGTAAGCCACAATCCGGGTGTGATTCTGCTGCCTCTCCTCCCTCACGACCCTCTACTCCATCTATCGCCAAGTCCTACGTAGTCGATTTCTAAAACACAGCCTTTGATCTGGATGCATTAGTTCTAGCCCAGGCACTGCCGGGTGCCCAGCACATCAGTACTCCCTTCCCTTCATCAACAGTACCTCCTCACCAATCTCCTCCATCCGCTTTGATTTACATTTGTTTTCTTTCTCTAGACAGTGTATGACCTTTGCTGGGAGCTGATCTAACACCATCTCTAGGGGTAAGTCCTGGCTGGCTTAAACCAGGCACAAACAATTTATTTCTGTAAAGGGTCAGATATGAAACAGTTTTAGTGTTTTGAGCCAGTGTTTCTGCTGCACATTCTTCACATCCCACCCTTACACCCTCAACACACACACACACCCACCAGGCTTTATAACTAACAATTCATGGCTTCTTAGCTGGAGAAGAACATTGCAGCTGGAAAAGTAGTGTCAGTGAGAGCAGATCCTAATCGGGATGGAGTGACGAGAGCACAGATGTGAGGATCACACACGATTGGACAAGTTTTCATTCATGAACTCAGAGAAGACCCAATAGCCCCTTTGAACAAACATATGGGTTAAGCCAATGGATACAGGCTGTTGTTGGCCCACACTTTTCACATCTCTAGTTTCATCACCCAGCATGGTCCATTTCTCTAGAGGCTTATTCATACTGTGCAGTCAGAACTAACTCAAAGCTGACCTGCTAGCAGATTTTCCAAGACTATATAAATCACATAGGAGATGGTACAACTTTCTTCTTTGGAGATACTGATGGATTTGTACCGCCAGAGAGCTACAGCCTTTAGTCCCTGACTCCTGTGAGACGGATAGAAGTAACTTCTCCTCTAAATTCACCTGGTGTGAAAAATGCTCTTCCCTCGGCCGAGTCCTTGCCAATCCCTACTCACCCTCAGGCTCAGCTCAAATGCTGCTGGCATCTAGTGGCGTCTCCTGAGGGGCAGCTCTTTGGACTTTTAACCAGTCATGTATCTCTCCAGTGTTTTATATACCACTGGAGCCCATTCTAAACACCAGGCGCTAAAACAACTTGTGAGGTAGATATTTATTTTTAAAGAAAATAAATTGTGTTTCATATGAATCACCTGTTATGCATCAGAGAGTTGGACAATGACCAAGGAGGATAGAAGGAGAATTGATGCCTTTGAGCTGTGATGCTGGAGAAGAGTATTGAGAATACCATGGACTGCTAGGAAAACAAACAGATTTGTCCTGTAAAGGGTTAAACCGGGTGGCTCCTTGGAGGCAAGGATTCTGAGGCTCCATCTAACTTACTCTGGACATGTTGTGAGGAGAGACCGGTCCTTGGAGAGGGACATCATGCTTGGGAGGGTGGAGGGACGGCACAGGAGAGGAAGGCCCTCTGTGAGGTGGATTGATTCAGTGACTGGGATAATTGGGATGGGAGTGTCAGAGACAGTGCGATTGGCACAGGACAGAGCAGAGTTTAGGGCTGCTGTACATAGGGTCGCTATGAGTCGCAGGCAACTCGACGGCACATAACAACAACAACAACATGATCATTCGTATACACTGTCTTTATAAAATTATTCACCATTGTTCTATTCCCACTATCACTCTCTTTTCAAGTCTGCACTACATCTATCCTAATTCCTTCAACTCTCCCCTCAGCCTATCAAACTCTGGAACCTTGGGGTTTCTTTTATGATGATAGGAGCTCTGGCTATGTGTGCTGGCTTGCTAATCTGAGTTGACAGTTTGAACCTGCCAACTACTTTCTCAGTGGGATAAGTAGGTAATCTGCTCTCCTACCGATTTATAGCTTTGGAAGCCCTGGGTCAAGTTTACTCTCCCCTGTGGGTCACTAGGGAGCTCTGGTGGTGTAGCCAGCCCATGGGGAAGCTGTGCTAACCCAAAGGTGATGCCTCTCAGGGGATCTCTGCCACCATCTGTGGGAGAAAGATGGGCAATTTCCTCCTGTGCCATTTACAGCCTCTGAAATCCTGCTGAATTGGTTCGGAGTCAACAGCAATGACCTGAATTTTTAACAGGGTAACTACCAATCAGAATTACTTGATTAACAGTGGGTTGTTGTTTTTTTGTTTTTTCAGATAAAGGGCAGGGTCAGGGAGGTTAAGCAAAGCTTGTCCAACTGCACAGCTAACATGGGGCCAAGGTGGATGTCAACTCTGACCGATTCTGACACCTGTGCTCATACTGTGCTATTTCCCATCTATCGCACTGCGCTGTGCCCACTCCCCAGTAGCTCCACTAGACTGCAATCAATTTGAAAGCAAAGCTATCATTCTGAACATGACACTGCTGCATAGCCAAGAAACCACCAGAATGTTCTCAATTCCTGTCTTTGTGTATCTGCCCCCGGTATTCTCGCTACAGGTTCGTTCTTTCTCGTAGGTGCCCACAACAGGTCATGGAGACGCCCAAGTTTAAAGACTCCAGGGCAAGGCACACAGCTTAGCTGTGTCAAAGCCAGCTCTAAGCACAAATACCCAAGCCAGAATTCTACCTCTGGTACTGAAGATGGACATGGGAGGTGTGTGGATGTCAGAGCACAAGCAAGATACCTGGTCTATCTCAGAACCATGTGGATTCTGTGTGGGAACAAGGAGGGTGGGGAGGAGTGGGGAATGGTCTTCAAAAGCCATCGTGAACTGGGAAGTCTCTTCGCAAAGTGTCCACTACTAAGAAAGGTTATCAGTTGAGTTTCATTACTATTTTGTTTTTACCAGTCTAGTAATTTTCTTCTTCTTTTTAAAAAAATAAGACAGTACAAAAAAATTTCTGCCTTGTGTAACTGTATCACAACATATTGGCTATCTTTCATCAGCTTCATCAACCTGATTTTTTTTTCAGAACTAGAAATCAATAATCTACTTTCTAACTACTATCTACAATATGTGCATTAGTGTCTTTTTTCAAACATACTGGGAAGAATTAAGTAAAATGCAACAATAAACTTTTTAGACACATTTTTGGTTGTACATAGGAGCTACAAGGAACTAGGCTAAAAAACCCTCCAAGACAAACGCTGTCCTTGGAGTTAATTACTAACCTCCAGCTGCTTACAGGGTCCTAGCCAGCAAGTGCACACACATAAACCATGACTGTGACCTGGGTTCGATCATGTTGGTAAGAAGCTGTCATTGGGAAGCCCATGATTGTCAATCATGGAATTGGCAAATCACACCCTGTGTGGAATGAACTGTGAGCAGGCATGGATGTTCTGTCCAGAGCCTAAAAAACTAAGGTCAGAAGGGCAGGCAGTGCTAGCCGATTGGGGCTCAGGGATGTCACACTCCCCATGCTCAGTCATGCCTTCTACTCATCAAGGTACAATTACTGAGACCTGGCCATCTCATCCTTTGAGACTCACTTTTGGGCCGAGATTTTCCTTCTCTGTGTTTTCTGTCTGTTTGAGGGAGCTAAGCAAGGAGAGAAGGGTAAGTCAGTGGCATTTACGTCTGTAAGCCTTGGAATACTTTCATCAACTGAAAGCTTGCCTGAGAGCTCCATATGTAGCTACAGGCAGAGCAGCTCTTCTTGGGGTTTTGGAAAAGGCTGAAATCTAGTTTACAATAGGCAGTCTCTGGAGATGTTTATCTTAAGCTCATTAGTAATCTCTCTGTACCATGTACTTGCATGCATCTATGGCACCTAGAATCATCTAGCTTGTAAGTGTGAGCTATAGTTATCATTTAATTGAGCTGAAGGTAAAAAAGTGACCACAGTGGCTTTCTAGCATGGTAAAGGCAATGTTTCCCAGCAGTAAAGTTTTACACATTTGGGATAAAACCTTACCACCACACTACTGCAGAGACAAAGAGATTACCATTAAATTCCTATACACGAGTATCTACACACCCCGTTTCTTCTCCAGGACACAGGAGCTATGTTTTCTTTTTATCACTTGTTCGTGTGAGGCTCCAGAGAACAAAACAAGGACCTGGAGAAAAGGTGGGGCTCACGCTTGGATATTACTCTTGGCATTGAAGGCTAAGCAGTAGATAGCTGGGCCCATCAAGGTAGTGAGCACCTTTGTGGAGATCCAGGGCCCATTCCAGGTGCCTGGGTGCTTGACGTCCACAGTAAACGGGACGGATGGCCGAGATGTCCTCACTATATCTCTGGTCCTTCCTCAGAAGGCTGTAGAATTCTTCATCAAAGAACCTGACCACATAGATGCCCGAATGGGCATGCCTGTGCTCAACGCTCAGGACACTTGGTAGCGCCCCATGTCTTGGCTCTGGGTGACAAGAAACTGCTTCCCAAAGACATCGGCATATATGTATGTTCTGTCCACCATTCTTCTAACATGGAGAACTCTATAGTGAACACGGTCTCTGCAGCGATGATGGCATCTGACATAGTTTAGTGCAAGGGGCTAATCATAGGAGTTTCACTGGTGTCTGTAGAGTAGCCCAAGAAGCCAGCTATGCTAAAGAAAAAGAGGAGATAGAAATTTCCATGAGGAAATTTGTGGATGGCACAAATGGTTAAGCATTCCACTTCTAACTAAAGGTTAGAGGTTCAAGTCCACCTACAGATGTCTCAGAAGAAAGGCCTAGTGAGATACTTACAAAAATCAGCCCCTGAAAACTGTCTGGTGCAAAGCTCTACTCTGACATATATGGGGTTGTCCTGAGTTAAAGCCACAGCAACTGGAGGATTTACAGAAGCAGGCCTAACTAAGAGGTTACACTGTTTTCAATTTTCCCTTGTGATAAATAGTAACTACAATGAAAGCTTGAGAAAGAATGCTACAAGATGACTTCCTAGCATCTTGCTTTCCTTTGCCTATACCCTGAGCAGTGATTCTCTAATTGACTGACCATCTGACTCATGTGGGGCCGAGACATTAAACATGATGTTAGCAGGGGCTGGAAGAGCTCAGTGTATTGAGATTTCGCTACGTTCTCACTGCTCGGGGAGCCAAGCAGCCCTGGAGGCAGCCCTGACTAGTCTGTGGCAGATGGGTACACTTCTTTCAGGATCCATGCTAACAGCCCAATAAGGGAACAAGTTATCTTCAACGAAGCAGAGATAAGGCATCCAACTGACCCCAGCACAATCTGCCCCTCAGGAGCTTGAGCAATTAAATAACTATTTTTAAACACTAGATTTTGAAGTAGTTTAATTTAAAACAACAACAACAACAAACAACAGGTACAAAGCCTTATGCACACATTTGCTTACCAACAACGAATTCCTAGAAGAATCCCAGGAGCCTTGACTTTTACCTTGGTTATTAATGAATGCCAAAGGCATTTGACTGTGTGGATCATAACAAACTGTGGCTGACTCTGAGAAGAATGGGAATCCCAGAACATTTAATTGTGCTAATGCGAAACCTGTACTTGGATCAAGAGCCAGTAGTCAGAACAGAGCAGGGCAACACTGCATGGTTCAAAATTGGGAAGGGTGTACGCCAGGGATGCATCCTGTCTCCATACCTTTTCAACATGTATGCAGAGCAGATTATCCGAGAAGTTGGGCTCTATGAGGAGAATTGTGGCATCAGGATTGGTGGAAGATCTATTAACAATCTGCGTTATGCAGATGACACAACCCTGCTTGCTGAAACTGAGGAGGACCTCATGCACTTGCTGCGAAGGGTCAAGGACTGCAGCCTTCAGTATGGACTAAGGCTCAATGTCGAGAAGACAAAGATTCTCACCACTGGACCAATTGGCAGCGTCAGGATGGATGACGAAGAGATTGAGAGTGTTCACAGCTTCAGTTTGCTCGGCTCCACAGTCAACACTCTTGGCACCAGCAGTCGGGAAATCAAAAAGCGTATCGCGATGGGAAAGTCTGCTGTTAGGGACCTCTCAAAGGTACTCAGGAGCAACAGTGTCTCTCTGGAGACTAAGGTGCGCCTGATACAGGCCATGGTCTTTGCAATCGCTTGTTATGCATCAGAGAGCTGGACAATGACTAGGGAGGACAGAAGGAGAGTGGATGCTTTTGAGCTGTGGTGCTGGAGAAGGGTACTGAATGTACCATGGACTGCCAGGAAAACAAACAGATTCATCTTGAAGAGGATTAAACCAAGCTACTCCTTGGAGGCAAGGATTCTGGGGCTTCGTCTGACATACTTTGGACATGTTGCCAGGAGGGACGGGTCCTTGGAGAGGGACATCATGCTTGGGAGGGTGGAGGGACATGGCAGGAGGGGAAGACCCTCTATGAGATGGACTGATTCAGTGACTGGGGTAATCGGGATGGGTGTGTCAGAGGTGGTGCGGTTGGCGCAGGATAGAGCAGGGTTTAGGGCTGTTGTGCATAGGGTCGCTATGAGTCGGAAACGACTCGACGGCACATAACAACAACAACAACAACAACTTTAGACACAGTTCCTGACATTTCATAGGTGTTCTGTGGCCCAGTGGTTAGACATTGTGCTGCAATCCCAAAGACATGTGGTTCAAATTCAGCACCTACTTTGTGGGAGAAGGGTGGACAATCTCCTCCTGTGTGGTTTACTGTCTCTGAAAACTCGCTGAAGGGTCAGCTATAGGTTGGTTCCAACTGGACAGTATATAAGAACACCTACCTGACACTTCACGCTCAGGCAGGGGTACATGCTTGCTTGTAAGCTTGCTGGCCCAAAAGACAGGATTTTCCTTTCCATCAGAAAGAAACCTGAAGCAGGTAACTGGCTCAATGCAGCACTTTCCCCTTTGGTTAATTTATGCTCCAGATCACTAAACTTCTCGGTGAGTCCACAGTCTATCATGTGACTCCAGGAATGCTACAGATGTTAAGGTTTTAGGAGCCACTCACCATGTGAGCATTTTCCTTGTGTTAGTTTTTTATTATCCATTTTAAAACTGAGGAAGCAGGCAGAGAGATTAAGTGAGATGCCTAAGTTTTCAGATTTAGGTTTTGCCAAGCCTAAACTTGAATCCAGAGTCTAACTATACCTATTGTCTCCACATTAATTAAGATTCCACACTTGTCAGTCCAAACTCTCCACTCCCTTGAATTTTCCTTATGATCACTGAGCACCAAACACACTACTCTGTCTTTGTGCTCTATTCCTCTGAACTCAGACACTTACATTCAAGAACTGTAATTATCTTTATTAAACTTCAGTTTTTCTGTTCTGAATATAATGACAGCCTCAAGATGGTTATTTCAGACATTGAAACAACTGTAGTTTTCTCCATATATGCTGATCATTATTTGGGTAAGCATTTCTTGGTATAAAGACTTTCCTATTAGTTGTTTTGTGCTGCTGAGTCGCCTACGACTCACAGTGACCCAATGGTCAACAGCACTAAAATCTGATCTATTCTGTGCCAATCTCATTGTCACTGATATACTTAACCCCATTATCCCAGTCACTGAATCAATCCATCTCATTGAGGGTCTTCCTCTCTTGTGCTGTTCCTCTACCCTCCCAAGTATGACATCCCTCTCCAAGGAAGGGTCCCTCCTTGCAACACATTCAAAGTATGTCAGCTGAAGCTTCAGAATCCTTGACTCCAAGGAGCAGCCTGGTCTCACACTCTTTAGGATGAACCTGTTTGTTCTCCTAGCTGTTCATGGTATATTCAATACTCCAGCACCACAACTCAAAGGTATCAATTCTCCTTCTATCATAGAAAAAGAAAAAAAAACAAACTAGTAAGTATAGATAAATAGCCAAGAAAATATAATTGGAGGAGGCCTATAAAAAGGCTGCTATTATCCAACTAACCACCCCCCAAATTGTTACCTTCAGAATTTGAACTTTCTTATAATGTCTGAAAATTCACAATAAAAATGGGAGGCCATTCTTGCTGGAGTCTGTGGACTAGGACAGCACTTTCTCCTCCAAATGAAACTGCAGAGGCACATGACCTTGTAAAGAGTTAATCAACTCTTTCTAGCTTCAGTTAGGCTATTCCTAAAATGGAGAAAATGCTTTCCATACCCAAGTTTACAGTGAGGATTAGGAGTTGGAACAAAGACTAAAACAGGGAGTACCTGACAAATGTCAGAGCTCTGACACTTGGCGATTGGATCTGGCACCTGAAGCCACCCACTCTTCTATGTGGATCAGCACCCCCCACGGGCAGGCACTGACCTAGGTGCTAACCTGGGCCAGCAGATCATAAGAGACATGGATCAACCCGAGGTTTCTTAGGCCATCACCAGTAAGCATGAAGTCCTTATCTTTAGGTCCAGTGATAATTCTGTTAGTCCACCAGAACTTCTTTTAATCGTAAAATGCATTGGTTTAAAAATAAGTCATTAGCATGCATTGTAGTTTTAATTTATGAGATCTTTTTACAGATTACAGATTTTACTGATTAGGAATGAGAGGCTCAGAGAGATTAATGTATTGAGTCTCTGGGTCATGATTTCTCTGCGACGCTGAGCAGAATGTTGATTTAAAGCAACACTTTAAAGAAAAGCAGATGGCCAGAACTGTTATTTTAATTGCCAAACTAAACAGCAGGCTCACAAGGGGATATGTCAATACCCGTTCTTCCCTGTACCAAGTCTTGTCTTCCAATTACAGTTGAGCCCTTGAGGCAAGCGTTGATGGAGCACTCGGCTGTAAAGAGCAGAGGGTCGCCGCAGAGACCTCTCCAGGTCTTCGTCCGCTCAGCGATGCAGCCCCACGTGGCCCGGGAGCACCTGGCGCGCCCCCGCGGCCCGCAGTTCTCTCGCGAACGCGCCATCCGCGCCCCCGCGGTCCGGTCCACGTACGCACGCGCCCTCACCCGGGGAGACAGGCCCCGCCCCCTCCCGCTTTCGCCCCCTTCCTCAGGCCACCCCCGCAGACCTTTACGCCAGAGCTGGCTTCTCGTGATTCCGCGGCGTCGCTCCATTGCCTCTCCTCCTCGTCGGATGCGCTCGATGCGCAGATCTCCTGGAGGGGAACAGTAGCTTGGCAAACCGCAGGACCCGGCCCCAATCGAGGAAGAGAAACTACGCCGGGGCGTGCGGGCGCGCGCCCGCCCTGCCGACAGCGCGCGACCCCGCCCATCGCTGCGTGCGCGCTCCAGGAGGGGCGGCCGG
>NW_006399978.1:3037667-3056229 GCF_000299155.1 Elephantulus edwardii | reverse complement strand
CCGGGGGGCGGAGCCGCCCGCGGGCTGAGACGCCGGGCGGCGAGCTGCTGGGCAGGTCGGCGGCAGTGGCCGTGAGGTCCGGGCTGGCGAAGCCACGCCGCCTGCTCCGCAGACACACGCCGAGGCGGGGCCGACTGGCGCGCGAGATGCGTCTCTAGTCCCAGCGTGGCGCTGCGTCCCGGAGCGTCCCCGTGCGGTGCGGGCTGAGGTGAGGGCTCGGGGACGGGCGGGCTCACCGGCTCTCGGGCCCGGTAACCCCCAGACGCCGGCGCTCCAGGACTCCATCACCCCCGGCACTGTAGGGTCGCGCTGGGTGCCGGGCGCCGGCAGTGGCGGGCGTTTATGTAAGCGCCGCCGGGGCAGGTGGCTGGAGGCTGGAGGCCGGGTCGAGCGGCTGCGCGAGCTCGAAACCCCTGCTGCCTCCCGAGCCTGCGGCGCTGCGGGCCGCGTCCCGGGGGTTGGCGGCGTTGGTGAAGGGAAGCTGCTCCCTGCGGGCAGGTTGCGCCGGGACTGCCCCGCGTCCTCCATCCGGGCGCTGCCGCATCTGCACGGGATGCCCGTTGTCCCGGGAGGAGGCTGTGCCCTAGGGAAGAGCCCGGGAGGAGACTGCGCCCTGGACGGCCTCACGTCCCCTCTCAAAGGTGCCGCATCTGCCCTGGATGCTCTGCGCCCCGGGGGGTGGGTGTCTTTGAGGCCGAGGTGCGGACGCTGCGCCCCAGGAGGAAGGCTGCGTTTCGGGGAGGGGAACTTGCGCCTTCGGGAAGGGGATCTTGCGTCCCAGGATGAAGCTGCGGCCCCGGGGAGCGCGTGATAACGCTGCGCGCCAGGCAGGGAAGCGCAGGGCAGGAAAGGACAAGATGAATTGCGCCCCGGGTTCAGGCTGCGCCCCCAGGAGGGAAGACTGCGCCCCTGGGGAGAGGAGGTCGCCTGCGGAGGCTGTGCAGGAAGATGGGGTTGCTGCGCCCCGACTCTCGCATCCCCTCTGGAGGGCACCGCTCCTGCGCGGGCAGTTGTCGCCCAGGCGGTCCTGGGGCGGGAGGATCCCGCAGACGTCCATCGCCTGGAGTGAGCGGGGAGCAGTCTGGGGCGACTTGGGGGCCCGAGTTTAATCCTGACGTGTCTACCTCAGCAGTAGGAAAATTACTGCGTTATGGATGAATGTGAGGGAGGTGTGAACTTGGGCAGTGGATGCTAAAACATGTTGAGTCCCGATTTACAAGTCCGAGATCCTGCAGTGTGTTGGAATCCCAATTTATACTTGGGAGATCAGTACCAGGTGTTTGGTTCTCAGCTAATCTTTTTAGCCAGCAGTTCTGATAAAAAACATCCCCCCCCCCACTTCTGACACTGTCATTCCATCCCAGAAGTAGAATCAAAAGTGGATTGGCATCACACTTGCTTTTTTGATGTTAACCATGATCAACATGATGGAAGAGTCATTTTTTGCGGAATATAGAAATGCTTGTTTCTCTTTGTTCCTTCATGAATTTGCCCGTGTGTTTCATTTCTTTGAAAGGTGTCTCTTAAAGCTTCATCCTAGTTTGCACTTCTAAAACTCTGAAATTGTCAAAAAGCCGTTCCCAGGTTATGCCAACCTTATATTCTTTTGATTACTCGTTCAGATTTCTAACCTTTGTGAAAACCTTGGCACCATCTCCAGAAAATGGACAGTTGGGTGCTGAGCCTATTTGACCCATTTTGCTTGCTGAGAGTTTCCCAAAAGGGAGAATGGGAAAAAGAAGGAAAAGAGGAAAAAGACCAGAGGTTGGCTGGTCGTACTTCTCTAGGTACAACAGAGTACATTGCACCTCGTCCCTGGTGTCCTCCAGAGGGCGGGGCACCAAGCAAGGACACTCAGTGTAAGGGCTTGATCAACACTGCATGACACTCACTGAACCTGGTGCTGCAGTCTCACCTGCCCGGGTGCAGGGCATAAATTCTCTGAGCCTTTGAAAGGAACGTTTTGCCTCTGAGTAATTATCTGCTGGATACTTGAGGGTTGCTATGAGAAGCCCAGGTTTGCAAGACTGAATAAATATATTCACCTGCAACTAGATCGGTTTGAAGCTGTCATTGGTAGGAAAGAAAGGAGGCCTTCCTGTAGGGGAACAGTGGTGAAAATAAAATTGACCCAGCCCTGAGAAATTGATGACACATGTGTCTTGGGAGAGCAGTGTGCTGGTAGAGTGGTGATGTGAGGTGACAGAGGAGAATTAACCGCTTAATGATAACATCATGATCTCAGCTCACAGGCTGATTTCACTTTGCAAGTTTACTTGTCACAAGGCATTTGAGTTGGTATTAGATTTTTGGGGATAAGAAGATTCTTTACCTTTGTTTTTTTCTTTCCCAAATGACTGAGTAACGCAAAATTAACTCATTGGGTGAATACTGATCTGTGACCTCCTGTGTGCTGTGACCTCCAGAGTTCAGGAAAGCTTGCGGGTAGTGTGGGAGAGGTTAGTTACTGTTTTATTAGTCAGTTTTATGTTGTTAATGTTTTTACTTATACATTTGAAAAGGTAAGCTTTCGGCATTCATTTCCTTCAGTTCCTCAGCTACAAGGGCTCACTTCTAACCACTGTGACTGAATGATTGGGTTTTCTCTGAGTACTAGTCAAGACATATATGTAGTATGTAGTGTGGGGTTTTTGTTTGGGTGAAGATTTTATTTTTAATACTTAGTATAATGAACAGTGCTGCAATAGGCATAGTGTAAAGTGCAACTTTCTAATTTTATTAATCATCAAAATTACTTGGCTGAAGCTTCGTTTCAGAACCAATTTTTACTCTCTTGAATGCTATGATAAACTAAGTATTTAGATGAAAAGTATTATTTAAATAGGTAAGAGGTAGTTGACTTTGGAAATTAATAAATGAATTTACAAGATTTAAGAAAAATTATCAAGCTTGGTATAAGACTCAGAAGCTTAATTGTTGTTGTTAGGTGCTGGCAAGTCGACTCATAGGGACCCTGTGAATAACAGATTTGAGCACTGCCCTATCCTAAGAGTTACCCATTTGAAAGGACCCTGCCATGGCAGTTAGCCATTTGAAAGGGATTGGGGGGGGGGATCTGATCCAATTTTATTGGAAAATGTGATGATATTTGGGGTCATATTTTCAAATTGGCAATTTCCAAATCCATAATTTGGTGTGCTAGAAAGCTCATTAGTTGCTGTGCAGCTGAGACAGGTCCAATTCTTGGCAACCCGAGTGCACAGAGTAGAACTACATACCCTCAGAATGGTTTTCAAACCCTACTTTTCTGGAAGTAGATCAACAGACCTTAAAGAATTATTCCTTTAGTAGTTTTTTGGGTTATGATTTGATACGTGGAGTGTGCACATGCCCTGTGGGAGAGGGACAGCCAGGGAGGTCTTGGAATGTCAGTGGTCCATCTACTTGCAGAGTTTTGCTTCTAACCTTAACAACTGTTGTTCAGGGACTAGTTATTTTCAAGGTACTTATTACTGGATTAGTACTGTTTGTCAGTTGTTTTCTCCCTGTATGCTTATAGTGCATCCTAGGAATATGTGAAGAAAAATGACTGGTTTTAGGTGTCTAGATTTCGTGATAGATTTAATGCTTAAGTGGGGGCAGTGCTTCTTGGGCAGGGGGGATGAAAAGTTTTCAGGGCCTCTTGGGCTCACTGCAAGTAGCATGGAAAAGTTTCTGTACCTGACTTTGTCTCAGTCTTGCATTCATTCCACAAATATTCACCCTGTGCCTTCTTGGGTCCAGAGATTAAGAATGAACCCCATCATAGTAGCCTCTGCCCTCACATGGTTCAACTGTGGGGGAGAAGAAGGGGTATAGTGCTGTAGGAACAAGTTGGGTGAGTGACTAGGATGGATAAGAGCCTGGCACCTGAGTGGCCTTCCAATGCTCTGGTAACTGAGAGACAGCTCCTGAAGGATGTGCTAGCAACAGTAGCAGGAAATTAAATAGCAGTAGTAGTTGGGATCCAGACCATGGTTGCCTCAGTTGCTTGGTATGCATCTGCAAGCTCGATGATGAATAAGGATGACAGAGGAAGAATTGATGCCTTTGAGTTGTGGTTCTGTAGAACATAACATGGACTGCCAAGAGAACAAACAGGTCTTTCCTGGAGAGGTGAAACCAGTGTGCTTCCTGGAGGCAAGGATTTTGAAGCTCTGTCTCACATATGTTGAGCGTGTTGCCAGGAGGGGCCAGTCTTGGAGGACATCATGTTTGAAAAGGTAGAAGGTCAGCACAGGAGAGGAAGACCTGAGATGAGATTAATTGACATAGTTACTGTGGCAGTGGGGTCAGGTCACCATGAGTTGTAGTTGACTCAATGGCACACAACAACAACAACAACAACAATGACAGTTGTGGAGAACAGCCTTCACAAAGGATGTTCCCTTTGGGCCATAGAGGCTGTGGTAAGGAATATAGATTGTAATCTAATGGGAAACTCGAGTTTCCTTCTCTTAAATAATAACTTGGCCAACTGACTGGAAGAGATCTATATTTGTTCCCATTCCAAAGAAAGGTGACCCAACTGAGTGTGGAAACTACAGAACAGTGTCATTGATTTCGCACGCAAGCAAGATTCTGCTGAAGATCATCCAAAAATGATTAGAACAGCACATCAGCAGAGAACTGCCGGAAGTCCAGGCTGGGTTTAGAAGGGGTTGTGGTACTAGGGATATTGTTGCTGATGTTAGATGGATCTTGGCTGAAAGCGGGGAATACCAGAAGAATGTCTATCTGTGTTTCATTGATTATGCAAAGGCATTTGACTGTGTGGATCATAACAAACTGTGGCTGACTCTGAGAAGAATGGGAATCCCAGAACATTTAATTGTGCTAATGCGAAACCTGTACTTGGATCAAGAGGCAGTAGTCAGAACAGAGCAGGGTAACACTGTATGGTTCAAAATTGGGAAGGGTGTACACCAGGGATGCATCCTGTCTCCATACCTTTTCAACATGTTTGCAGAGCAGATTATCCGAGAAGCTGGGCTCTATGAGGAGAATTGTGGCATCAGGATTGGTGGAAGATCTATTAACAATCTGCGTTATGCAGATGACACAACCCTGCTTGCTGAAACTGAGGAGGACCTCATGCACTTGCTGCGAAGGGTCAAGGACTGCAGCCTTCAGTATGGACTGAGGCTCAATGTCAAGAAGACAAAGATTCTCACCACTGGACCAATTGGCAGCGTCAGGATGGATGACGAAGAGATTGAGAGTGTTCACAGCTTCAGTTTGCTCGGCTCCACAGTCAACACTCTTGGCACCAGCAGTCGGGAAATCAAAAAGCGTATCGCGATGGGAAAGTCTGCTGTTAGGGACCTCTCAAAGGTACTCAGGAGCAACAGTGTCTCTCTGGAGACTAAGGTGCGCCTGATACAGGCCATGGTCTTTGCAATCGCTTGTTATGCATCAGAGAGTTGGACAATGACTAGGGAGGACAGAAGGAGAGTGGATGCTTTTGAGCTGTGGTGCTGGAGAAGGGTACTGAATGTACCATGGACTGCCAGGAAAACAAACAAATTCATCTTGGAGAGGATTAAACCAAGCTACTCCTTGGAGGCAAGGATTCTGGGCTTCGTCTGACATACTTTGGACATGTTGCCAGGAGGGACGGGTCCTTGGAGAGGGACATCATGCTTGGGAGCGTGGAGGGACGGCGCAGGAGGGGAAGACCCTCTATGAGATGGATCGATTCAGTGACTGGGGTAATCGGGATGGGTGTGTCAGAGGCAGTGCTGTTGGCGCAGGATAGAGCAGGGTTTAGGGCTGTTGTGCATAGGGTCGCTATGAGTCGGAAACGACTCGATGGCACATAACAACAACAACAAATGATGATGATGATGATGATGTTTTTCTATTGACTTTAGAGGGTTTTGAACAAAGGAATGCTATGATCTGATTTATCTTTGCAAATAATTATTCCTCTTGCTAATGCTTTATAGTTAAGGTTTAGTAGGAGGTAGGTGATGTTCCAGGCCTATTCTAAGTGCTTCCTCAAGAAACTCAAATTCATAACTGTCTACTCAGAATTGACTCATAGCCTACCCTCCAGTGGGTTTTTGGAGGCTGTAAATCACCTGGGAGGACATTGCCCGTGTTTTTCCCTTGGAGTTGCTGGAGGATTTGAATTGCCAGAGAGGCTCCACCATTGTTAACAGCACAACTCTCTAAGGATTATGCCAGCGAGTTCATATGTAAATTAATCTAAACAACTGTCCTGTGAGTTTTGCTGCTTTCTTAATTAATTCTCATAATAGCCCCGAGAATAGACATTATCCTGATGTTACATGTGGGGATACAGTCACAGAGAGGCTAGTTAAGTACTTTACCAAGGTCACAAACTAAGTGCAGAGGCAGCCTGTTCCTCCCTGCTCTGCTTCCAGGGGTCCCCCTTCATGTCTGGGCCACAGAGAGCAGCAGCAAGGCCCTGGGATGAGATATTAGGGTGGGGCCTTGGGCCAGCAGCCACGTAGGATCAGATTTGGGTTGACACGTTCTAGCATTTATGAGATACCATTGTTTGAAAGTTGCCTTATTATTTGGGTTTGGGATGGGTTTTTTTACCTTTTTTAAATTGGTTTGCTTACAAAGTTCATATACAGTGTGTTTCATAGTATTCTTCTTTTATGTAGTGTTTCATAAAACCATTCTCATGCCTTTATGTTTTATAAAATTAATCACCATTGAACCTGGCCCATCATTACCCTGTCTTTTTGCCCAGATTTTTCGCATTTATTTCCCCCTCCTCTTTCCACCCACCAAACTGTGCAACCCTGTGGTTTCACCCCTACCCATCTTCACCGCCTCCTGCTCCCCTTCTCCCCCTCTTGAGGTCTCATATGTGTTTTTTTTGGGGGGGAGGCATTTTTAGCAAAACAAGTGAAAAAGGTTTATTAAGGCGGTAGGACAAAGGCAAAGCTTGTGAAAGGTGGGCCATGCAAAAGTGTTAAAAGTGAAAATGAAAGAAGAGTGGGATCTTCATACTCATCCTATAGTAATGGTTTTCTACAATATTTTTGCTTGTGAGACTGAGTTAATATAATGTGTAAAACCATTATTGTAGAATGAATATGAAGATCCAAGTGGGGGAAGAGAATGCAGGCAGAGAGATGAGGATAGGCAGAGGGATGAGGATGTGCAGGGGGCAGAGGGATTAATCACAGAGTGTTCAATTTAATAGGTGGCGATTTGGTAAATTGGAAGAATCTGTTCTGGAAAAGAATGTATACGAATTTTATAAATAAAGTAGTATTAAAAAAAAAAGGAAGAAGAATGGGAAGGGACCCCTGGAAAGACGGGTGAAACCAGACCCCTGAACTTTTCAATATTCAGAGAAGAGAAAGGTTAGTTGGTCTTCCCCCTCGCCTCCAGCCCAGAAGTATGTGCCTCACATCAGCTCCGCTGGGCCCTGTGTGCCCCATGCATGTTTTATAGTTAGTATCCTTCTGTTTTTACAGTAATGGTTGTATGCAGTATTTTTCCTTATGAGACTGTTAGTTCACTCAGCACAATGCTCTCCAGCCTCTCCCAAGTTACAAAGTATTTTTCAAAATCATTTCTTCTAAGTGCTGCATAGTATTCCATTGTGTGAATGTACCACAATTTCTTGATCCATTTGGTTGTGGTTGGACATTAGGCTGTTTCTATGTTCTTGTGATGGTGAATAATGCTGCTATGAACAATAGTGTACAAATCTCCATTTGTGTCTCAGATCTAATTTCCTTGAGCAATTGTTTTCTGAAAGCCTTATTATTTTTTTTTTATAAAATACTATTAACAAAGGGAAAGTACTGCCAATTAAACAATGACATAATGGTTTCTTATCAGTGACCATTAATGTAAATAAGCTCATTGAAAGAACTCTTAGGCTTTAGGGGTAGACTTTAGAATCATATGGCTTTACATAAAAAGGAAAATGTATGGGAAATAAAGTAAAGCCTTTACATCTAGCATCCAGTTCTTCTAAATCAGCTTTGACTTCTTAATTGCCTTCACAGGGGTGTTGGGTGGGGTAGCCTTTGAAGCTGCACCCGTGCTATCTTACGGCTTTTCATGTCAAACTACTAACTATTCTGTAAATATTAATGCTTTCTTAATCTTACTAATTGCTTACTAGAAAGCAAAATTGGAGGATTTCATTTCTAACTTGCCAACTGTGGCACTGAATGCTTCGGTTGTGTCATTCTGCCTTTAGTACTAACAGTTGACTTTGGGTGGTTTGAGTAAGAATAACTGCATCTCAGCTGTTGGTGCCACAGCATTGTACAACACCACAACACCATGTATTCCAAGACTTCAAGTTAGGATGTAGAAACAATATGTGTCTTGGAATTGATGAACTGTTGTATGTTTTTCAGACAGGTGCCACTGGTGTGAGTTGAGTAGCTTTGCTGTGAGAGGGAGCATTCAGGAACAATCCCCAGGTTGTGGCGTACTTTATGATGTGGAAAGAGCAGGTATTTGGGTGGAAATCAGGAGTTTGGTTAGAATGCATGAAGTTTTTGGAGGCAGCTTAGTTTAGTAGTTGCACTCACAGATGGGAACTAGACTGTCAGGTTTTTGTTCCTTCTCTTAATGGACATAAGCTCGTGAGCAAGTTATTTAAGCTGTACTCCTCTTTCTCATCATAAATGATGAGGGATAATAATAATTTATCTCAGAGTTATGCATGAACTGGGCCTCATGTAAAATGCCTGAAAAGGTACCTTGTTTTGCATTTACATATTATCTTACTTGACAGTCATGTAAGTAGAGGTGTTTGCATATGTTGTTGTTGTAATTGTCATAGTGACCACCCTGTGTACAACAGCTCAGAAGCCTGTCCTGTCCTGAGCATGTCTCACTGACTCTGACACACCTGCCTCCATTGCCCTATCACTCTGTCAATCCATCTCATCATGGATTGTCCCTTCATCTGTCCAAGCATGATGTCCTTCTCCAAGGATCAGTCCTTCCTGGCCACATGCCCAAAGTATATGAAATGGAGCTTCAATCCTAGTCTCCAAGGAGAAGCTTGCTTTTACCCTCTACAGGACAGACCCATTTGTTTTCGTGGCAGTTCATGGTATATTCAAGACTCTTTTCTAGCACCACAACTCAAAATCATTGACAACTCTTCTGTCATCCTTAGTCATTGTCTAGCTCTCTGATACATAGCAAGTAACTGTGAAGACCATGGCCTGGGTCAGGTGCATTTTAGTCTCTAGATGGACATTGCATTGCCCTTCAGCCCTCTGAAGGGATCCTTGACAGCACATTTTCCTAATGGCAACTCATCTTTTAGGTCTGGGTCAAGAAGAAGTTGAGTCCATCTATGTAAATTTGGGCACAATTTGCATATTTCTGGTATTTGAAAAAAGGAAGAGCAGGCAAGTGCCTGATGATCATCAAGTAGTCCTCCAAAGGAGAAGCATCTGTCAGCACCCAATGAAAGGGGTCCCTTGCAGAAGAAGGAAACAAGGGAAGTCTGGTGACCTGGAACCCAAGAAAAGAACGTGGTTCAAGGCTGAGAGTGTGGTTAGTTCTTACTCTGCAGTAGTACCTAACAAAACAACAGCAGGTTGTAGACCTTGGTGAGCTGTTTTTGGAGAGGTCAGGAAAAGCAGCTAAGTAGAGAGCATTCACTACAGAGAATTCTTTGGAGAAAAATTTTGTTGAAAGGGGGCAAGTAAGGAAATGGTTGCTGGAAGGAGATTTGAGCTGAAGGGAGTTTTTTGTTTTAATTAAAAAAAATGATAGCATGTTTATGTGCTAATAAGACTAAACTAGGAGAGAGGGAGGAAATCTGCATAACATGTTGGGAAAGAGGATGAGAGTAGGAGCCAAGTCTATGAGAAGGTGAGAGGGTTTGGCTTGAAGTGTGTGGACAGTTCCAGGGCAGCCCCATGAGGCCAGGACTTCTGAACACACCCATTCTACTAGGAGGGGAATCCTGCATTCTTTAAAGGAGTCTTGGTTCACTTCATTTCTTTCTTTTTAAGATGCACTGCCCTTTCAAGAGAAGAATATAAGAGAACATAATTATTTCATTGCCAGTTCAGAAAATTAGGGGAGATGCTAGAGCATTATTTGTAATGTTAAACATACCCTAAGACAAGACAGCCTTATAGAACAGCTCTCTGTGGAAATGGCATTTTTCTTTCTTTATTAAAGCACACACTTTTGTTGTCATTAAACATATCATTAACTAGAAATCAGCACTTTTATTTACTAAACTCTGTACTTGTCAGAGGACAGGGAAATTTGGTTCCTGCTTTGTTTCTGTGACATGTCTTAAAGATCTCAAGGGAGGTATCACATCCCTCTCTTCACTTGATGGCAGGTGTTGAAAGTTTTACTCAGCTTTCTTATTCCCTGGAATGGCTGGAGGAGGGAGGTATTTTCCCCTTCATTTTAAGTGATCAGTTGAAGTTCTGCTTCTAGGATGTTCAGACCACCAGACACAGTAAACTGACAAGAAATCACCTTTATTTACCAAACTCTGTTCTTGTCAGAGGCCAGGTAGATTTAGTTCTGCTTTGTGCTTCAACATGTCTTGAACATGTTGACATGTGCTGTGGTTCTTCAGCCCAGACACCGTGGGGGCCTGAGAGGAGGATCTGTGTGGAGCTCCAGACACTGTGCCATTCGCTGCTTTAAGCCCGTGTATGCTGGTGCAGTTGGGGCAGCCCTGTTTGGTTAAATGAAGTTGCCTTTTGAATTGGTAACATATCTTACCCAACCTGCTCATTTATTTGATTAGTCTGTTCATGATTATTTGATTTTTTTTAGGTTTGGAGTTTTGAAATCCTGAGCTTCTCAGACATTGGCCCAGCAGAATGACGTGTGGAATGTCTTTCATGGCCTAGTCTCGTTGCATTCTGAGAACAGATCCCATTGCTCTGGAAACATATTCTTATCACTGTCTCTTTCCATTGGCAGGTTTCTCTGAATGCCTTCCTTATGTGGACCATCGAGTGTGGACGCCATGGTGAGTGAACGGCAAAGCCTCTGCTCCCTGAGCTAGCGTTCCAGTGGAGGGCACTAACAACAGTCACACAGACAGACCTTACACGTTGACATCATTGAAGTTATCCGAGTGAAACTGGGGCTGAGGCAGACAGTGCCCTAGAAGAGTGCTGATGTAAGGTAGGGTGTTTTAAATATGGAGTATTTACACTGAATTTGAAGGATGGTGTGCAAGGAAGGTCCAGTGGTAACAGTCTGTTCACACTTCTGTTTGCCAAGAGTGAAGGGGAGACCAGCAGCCTGTCACTGATTGTGAGAAGTGCAGGCTAGAGAGGTGAGGTCTTGTGGCTCATGAGAAGGAGCTGGAGCTCTGAGAGTGTTTCAGGTAAGGGAATAAAGTGGTATTGCCTGTCTTCTGCTGCCTGTGGGAGCAGGCTGTAGGGAGGCCAGGAAGGGGGCTTTGCTGTCGTCCAGGTGGACAGAGGTGGCAGGCCGGAGAAAAGAGCAGTGCAGATCTTTCTTGGCTGTGGGGTGATGGGTTTGATGATAGGCTGGCCTTCCAAGATGAGGGAAATAAAGGGATCAGGACAGGCTCAGAGAACCAGAGCCTCTGAAGGGAAGATTGTTCAATCTATCTGTGATTTTGTTTGAATCTGAAAATCCATTTCTTCCTACTATGCGATGTGCAGAATATGTACATGTAATAGTATGTGATATACCGAATAATTACATATACATACTTATGTAATTCAACTCATAGCCATGGAGTCAGAACCAACTCATAGCTGACCTTCAGCAGGTTTTCAGAGGCTGTCAATCACTTTGGGAGGAAATTGTCTGTCTTTGGGTTGGCAGTGCATCTCCTTACCATTTGGCCACCAGGGCTCCCTGCATGCTTCTATATACCTTATAATAAAGTATGCAACATATTTGTAAAGCACATAGGCAGGTTTGTGTGTGGTCAAGTTGATTCTGATTCATAGAGGTTCTATTACAGAGTGTAACTGCTCCAGAGAGTTTACTAGGTTGTAATCTTTACCATCACAAACTCCCTGGACCTCTCCGCAAAGCCCTAGTGGGTTCAAACCAGTAACTTTCCAGTCAGCAGTTGTACACTTTAATCACAGCATCACCAAGGATCCTTCACAGATAAGTACATGTGTTTAAAATTCTCTTGGGTAGACTTGGCACTCACTTGTGACCTTGTATTGGGGCAGCTATTCCTCAAAATGCACATGTGTAGGAGAGCTGTTATCCCCATTTCTCAGAGCAGGAAATGGATGCTTAGAGGTTCAGTAACTCTTGGAAAAGCTGGATAACTTTAGCTAACACTTGTTAAGCTTTTACTGTGGGTCAGACACGGCGAGTGAGTTTAATCTGATGTAATCCTCCTTAGACAATGATCTAAGGCGGTTACTATTAGAGAGAGCTGTCATGATCCCGTGGTGTGGATAAGAATACTTCTTCCTGGGACACCTGAGAGCCTCCTGACAGACCTGCTCCTTCTGCTCTTCTTCTATTGGGGATCCACCAGCTGTCAGACTGAGCCTCTTGGTTTAAGCTGGAGTGTTTGTCTCCTGCTCACACCCTACAGCTGTTGTCCTCAGAGTACAAGCAGCCCTCTCAAAGTCATCAGCCCCTTGTGCCTGATCCTTTCATGTTCCCTCCTGCTGTTCTCTTCACCCAGAGGCTCATTCCTGCTGCGGGTCTTCCCTCCATCTGCCATGTTAGCCTTTGTAGTGCATTCCCTTATAGGATGGCCACCACTCCATCCGTCCTGTGCGTTCTCAACGCCTCAAGCAATGCATGCTCTCTTCAGTCTATTGTCATTGTCAGTGCCGACACTCCCAGTCACAGCCTCTTGATCAAGAACTGAAGCCTCAGGGAGGCGGGCGGCATCATGCCCATTTTGTTCATGTCAGTTTCTTTAGGGCAGGAAAAAATGTCTCAGACTCAAAACCCCATGGCCATGAAGTCGATTCCAATTTATAATGACCCCTATAGGACAAAGTCAAGCTGGGGTTCTGAGGTTGTAGGTCTTTATTACTGCAGCATCTTTTACCCATGGAGCAAAGCTCCCATATGTTCAAAGCGCCAGCCTAGTTAGCACTTAAGTGCTTTAACAGCTGTGCCACCAGGACCCCTTTGAACAACTCTATCAGATAGTGAAAAACCAAAACCAAACTGTTGTCATTGAGTTGACTCCACTTCAAAGAAACCCATTTCTTACAGATGTAGAACTGAAAACTCTAGAGGGTTATCTTGGCTGTAATGAATAAGGATGACAGAAAAAGAATTGATGCCTTTGAGCTGTGGTGTTGTGAAGAGCACTGAACATCCCATGGATGGCCAGGAGAATGAACAGATATGTCTTGGAGAAGGTGCAGCTGAGGAGCTCTTCGGAGGCAAGAATGATGAGGCTTCGCCCCACATACTTTGGACATGCTGTTAGGAGGGGCTGTTCCCTGGAGAAGGACCTGATGCTGGGAATGGTGGAGGGTCAGCGAAGGACAGGAAGACCTTTGACCAGGTGGATTGACATGGTGACTGCTGCAGTGGGCTCTAGAGTGTCAAGAAGTGTGAGGATGGCACAGGATAGAAGAGGGTTCAGATCTTTTGTTCATAGGGTCACTATGAGTCATACTCAATAAACCTAACAACAACAATCTTAACACAGAGATGTTGAGTCAGTTTGAACCTCCAACCTTCAGGTTAGTGGTTAAGTGGAAACCATTTGTATTGAAGGGACCTGCACCAAACATTTTGTGATTGAATTGATTCCAACTCATGGTGACCAACATTTACTGAATGAATGTGCTTTTATTACTTTGTATGTAGGCCAGAATTCAAATTCAAATTTGCTGTCCTCAAGTCTATTCCAACTCATAGACCTCCACCAGGTTTCCAAGGCTGTCAGTCATAATAGGGGGAGATTGCCCATCTGTTTCCTGTGGAGCCACTGGTGGATTCAAACTGCTGGAGATGCTTGGCCTTTGGGTTAGAAACTCACTTCAGACTGTGCCACCAGAGCTCCTGGTATGTTTGTATTAGGCCAAAATGTAAGTCTGAATTTGTCTGCTTCTGAAATGTGTTTTCTGTCTCACTGCACTGCCCTACCCCCCAGTGTTCCTATTGTGCTTGGTGAATCAGTCATATCTTTATGCCCCATATGTCTGTATTATCTCCAGATTCCCATGCTTTTCTCTGCAGACTGGAAACGTTTACAAAACATTTTACACTGTTATAAAACCAAAAATTGCATTATAGTAAATTAATCTGTTGAAAACAAAGAGTCCACGTCTTGAAAACATTGTCTTGTCCTTCCAATATTCTTTTAACCCCTCTTGGGCAATTTATAATTGAAATCTGTTCTCTTAAGTAATGGCAGTATGTTAGTATAGAAGTAGTAGTTCATGTTAATGTCTTTATATATTGGGTAGTTCTAGACGTTTCAGAGGAAACGAGTCAAATTAAGTGAAACATGTACAGATACTGTCTGGTAACTTCCATTTGGGCCACATCTGGCTGCAAAAATGTCTCAGGGCCAGGTTACCCAGCTCTCTGAGTGTCAACACCAGACTCTCATCTCAAGATTGGAGCCCTGCTGCTATCTGACTGGCACATGTGGCCCAAGAGCCACCTGGTTTATGGCAGTAGAGGCCTAGCTTCTTTGGATCCTGTCACTAGCTTCAGTGGATCTAAAGAAAAGAAAAAACTCACTCAACAAACTGAGAAATGAAGCACATTGTAGTTGAGTCACTTCCAGTTCATAGTGATCCTCCATCAGTCTTCCAAGGCTGTCAGTAAAAACCGGAAGAGATGGCCTGTCTTTTATTCTTTAGAGCAGCTGTGCAGCTTGCTATGGGCTGTGCCACGAGTGGGTCTAGTCTACGTGTTTTGCCTGATGTAGTCTCTTAGGATGCTGATGGAAAAGTGTGCACCCAAGGTGCCTTCACCCAGGTGCCCAGGTTTTGTTACGCTCGGCCTGGACCATCCCCTCCCAATCAGGTAGGTTCTCACAGGCCCAAGCTGGCTTTCTGTGCATCAGGCTTGGCAGAGAAGACATTGATAGCTGGGTAACTACCTGCTGGACAGGACCTAGCTAGGTACTCCCCTGAGGTGTCCACAGGGAGAATGGCCTAGGCTGTGTACTGTTTAGCAGCCCTTGATCCAGTGTACCTGGGCCAGAGCCCTGTACCTTTTGCAAATAAGTGTTTGCTGAGGTTCAGGTACATAAATTAAGAAGGGAGTGCATCAGGAGTGCATTCTCACTCCATACCTATTTAATCTGTATGCTGAGAAAATTATTCAAGAAGCTGGACTCTTTGAGGAGGAGTATGGCATCAGGATTGGAGGTGAACTCATCAGTAACCTGTATTATGCAGATGATACAACCTTACTTGCTGGAAGTGAGAGACTTGAAGCACTTGTTACTGAAGATCAAGGAATGCAGACTTTGGTATGGATTACATCTCAATGTCAAAAAAACAAAGATTCTTACCACTGGAACAATAGGCAGTACCATGATGGATGGAAGAGAAGATTGAAACTGTCAACAACTTCATCTGACTTGGATCCACAATTAACACTCTTAGTACTAGCAGTCAAGAAATAAAGAGATGCATTGTACTTGGAAAATCTGCGGTTAAGGATCTCTCCAAATTACTGAGGAGTAACGATGTCAGTTTGAGGACTAAGGTGCATCTGATTCAGGCCATAGCCTTTCCAATCACTTGCTATGCATCTGAGAGCTGGACAGTGAATAGGATGGCCTTCGAGCTGTGGTGTTGGAGAGGAGCATTGAACAGTCCATGGATGGCCAATAGAACAAACAAATATGGCCTGCAAAGGGTGCAGCCAGAGTGCTCTTTGGAGGCAAGAATGATGAGGCTTTGCCTCATTTACTTTGGTCATGTAACTAGAAGGTGCTATTCCTTGGAGAAGGACATGATGCTGGGAAGGGTAGAGGGCCAGTGAAGGAGAAGACGACTCTCGACCAGGTGAATTGATGTAGTGACTGCCACTATGGGCTCTTGTGTATCAGGAAGTGTGAGGATGGCACAGGATAGAACAGGGTTCAGATCTGTTGTTCTTAGAATCACTATGAGTCACACTCAACTTGATGGCACCTAACAACAAAAAAACCACATAATGTCTTATTTCACTGAAAATATTATGGTTTTTGAGTGATACATAATTTGTATTTGATTTGTGGAGGTTAGATGGATTTACAAATTGGAGAAATTGAGCCTAACGTGGTAGAAGAGTAAAAGGAATAATGTACCAGGATTTAGGAATTTAGGGATTTGAGTTCCGCTCTCTGAAGTAGATAGTCATTAACACCCTTTCTCTGCTATAGATTTCTTAGTGTAAAAATGAGAGGAGCTGAGTTGTTGAGAAGCTACAATTCATTCTATTTCTAGAAGACTAATTAAGAGTGGAAAAAAATTTCCAAGTTGTTTGAAGGGTCATTCATGAAGTTGTGTAACAAATACTTGCCATTGAACCTTTGTGTAGAACTACATGATGATGTATTATTTCACTTTTGTGGCTGCTTAAGATTCATGCAAGATTGGGCAAACATCATCCTTTTGATACCCTCTTAGTATTATGCCTGTGGGGTGTAAAGAGAGGAAGGTGAGTCATGAGAGGGACCAGGTCTAGGAGCTGGAGTAATAGATTCTGACCCCCCCCCCCCAAGTTTTTGGTGTTTGGGGTTTGGTTTTTTTAAAAAAAAATTATACTAGTGTATTTACAAAATTCGAATACATTGTTTCTCACACCAGTTCCTTCCCATTTCCCTAACCCTCCTCACCCATCAAATTTGAGGGTGGAAGCAGAGGAGGGGGGTAACAGGGAGGGGACTAATCGTGGGGTCACACAAGATTCTGACTTCTTGATGCAAGACACCATAAAGATGGAGACACTCACCTTTTGTATTTTCTTTGCCTTAAGGCCTTAGTGTGTTAACTTCCTTGATTTAAATTGAGCAAGGATTGTCCTATAGCTCTTTAAGTTTTGAGCTTACCAATCCTATTAAAAGCAGTTTAGCAATAATTAATATTTGGAGTAGATGGGTAGTGAATGTGCTTAACTCCTAACTGAAAGACTGGTGGTTTGAGTCATCTAGAGGTGTGTTAGAAGCCTGGTGATGATCTCCTTTCCTGAGGTCACAGCCATTGAAAACCCTCTGGAGCACAGTTTACTGTGACACATATGGGCCATTGGGAATTAAGATGGACTCTACTGCAGTTGGTTAACTGATAGCTAATGTAAAATGGCCCTGCCCATTCTCAGTTAGGAGGGAACTGTGAGAGTTGTGCTGTTAAGCTCAAATCTCTGGCAGTTTGAATTCACCAGCCTTTCCAAGAGAAAGACAGTCTCTTCTTTTGAGTTACAAACTTAGAAATCCAACAGGATCACTGTGGGTCAAAACTGATTCGATGGCAGTGAATTTGAATTGAGTTTGTTCTAAATTACAAAGTTAGACATGAAAATTGTTAACATATATTTCAGATGGTAGAGTACATTTGAGAATTGTGTTATATTCTTGTGCCTTTAGCTGTGGTATGGGCTTATACATTTAATTACTTTATTTGTGAAAAGTGGCTAAGAATTGTTGTTATGTACCATTAAGTTACTTGCGACTCATAGAGACCTTGTGTACAACAGCTTTAAACTCTGTTCTATCTTGAGCCAACTGCATTGTCTCTGACACACCAACTCCATTACCCCAGTCACTGACTCAATCCATCTCATCCAGGATCTTCTTTTCTTGCACTGTCCCTCCACCCTCCCAAGCATGATGACCCTTTCCAAGGACTGGTCCCTCTTTATAACAATGTCCAAAGTATGTCAGAAGGAGCTTTTAAACACTTGCCTCCCAGGAGCAGCCTGGTTTTACCTTCTACCTGTTCTCTTAGCAGTCCATGCTATGTTCAGTACTCTTCTCCATATATGAAGCTCTGATTTCTGCCTTAGAGGAGGGAGGGACTAAGCCCAGGCGACCTCCCTAAGTATATACAGCGATTCTCTGGTTATGATGACTCAAAGAAGTATAATGGGACACATACATCATTGATTTAGGCCTCAGTTTGACCAACCTGAAGTTAGTCTTGGGCAAATTGAGGTGGTAGTTTTGAGAGTCATTTGTATTTTGTCAACACTTTAAATTGCAATGATTTAATTGTTCATATCTATTGTACAGTGTTTTACCTTCTACAACAAGTGCTTCAAGTCTTTTTCACTTTCTGCAAGCAAGGTTGTGTCATCTGCATAATACAGATTGTTAATGAGGCTTCCTCCAAGACTGATGATACATTCTTCTTCATATAGTCCAGGTTTTTGAGTAATTTGCTCAGCATACAGATTGAATAAGTATGTAGAAAGTATATAACCCTGATGCACACCTTGCCTGATTTTAAACCATGCAGTGTTCCCTTGTTCTGTTTGGACAACTGCTTCTTAGTTCGTGTACAGATTTTACAGGAGCACATGTAAGTGTTCTGAGATTCCCATTCTTTTTTTTTAAATTTTTTAAAAATTTTTATTTTATTATTTGTGTGTGTGTGTACCGTCAAATCAGATCTGACTGGTACAGGAGGAGATT
>NW_006399978.1:3002317-3037127 GCF_000299155.1 Elephantulus edwardii | reverse complement strand
AAAAAAAAAAAGAATGGTAGTGCCAGGAGTGGTTGGTATATTTGAACCATCAACCTTTGTGTTAGTAGCCAAGTGTTTAACAACTCTACCACCAGGTCTCCTTTTAAGAAAGTAACTTTCCTACTTAATTAGGATCAGTATCTTTGAGTTGAATTTATAACCTTTGTGTTTTTACATTATGCATTTACTCTTTATTGTCTTTTAAACATTTATATATTCTCATGTAATAGTTTTATTGTTGTTGTTGATAGGTGCCTTTGAGTCCAGTATGACTCATAGTTATCCTGTGAACAAAAGTTCTGAAACCTGTCCTGTCCTGCACCATCCTCACACTTCCTGACACACAAAAGCCCATAGTAGCAGTCACCCTATCAATCCAACTGGTAGAATTTTATACAATCAACGATTTATTCATTGCCAATATATTTAAAAAAAAAACAACAAACAAATGATGACCATCCACATGGATCTCGCCTGATGGATGGATGACCCAGGAATAAGACTGACTGCTGCTTTGGAAAATATCAACAGAGAAGCTCAATATCAACAGTCATAACAAGGCCAGGGGCTGACCATAGACCAGACCACTAACTACTTATGTACAAGTTCAAGGTGAAGAAAATGGGGGGGGGGGAAGCCCATCAGAACTTAAGTCTGTCCCAAATGAATTTAAAAACCATCTAAAGAATAGATTGGATGCATTGAACACTAATGACTGAAGACCAGATAAGTTATGGGATGACATCAAGGACATCATCTGGGAAAAAAGCAAAAGCTCATTAATTACAAAGATAGGAAAGAAAAGAGAGCTGGAGTTAGAAAACCAAAAGAGAGGAAGACACTCAGCATGTCTCAACTGAAAAATTTAAAGAACAAATTCAATCTTTGAGTTGCAATTCTAAGGGATTCCATTGACTAAATCATGCATGATGCAGGAAGCATCAAAAGGTGATGGCAGAAATACACAGTCTCTGTGCCAAAAAGAATTAGTCAGCATCATTTCAGGAAATAGCACATAATCAAGAACCAGCTGTAATGAAGGAAGATGTTCAGGATATACTGAAGGCACTGGCAAAATAAAATAAGGCTCCAGGAATTTACAGAATACCAATTGAGGCATTTCCACTAATAGAAGCAGTCCTAGACTGGCCAACACTAAGATATTTGGAACACAGCTGTTGGTCATCTGACCAGAAAAGATGCTTATTTGTTCCCACTCAAAAAAAATTAGTGCTCCCACAGAGTCAGTATTATCCAACAATATCATTAATGTCATATATAAGTAAAATCTTGCTAAAGATTATTAAGCAAACAGAACAGTACATTGGTAGGGTACTGTCAGAAATTCATGTTAGATTCAGAAGAGGCTGTGAAGTAAGTGATAACATTACTGATGTCAGATGGATCTGGGCTGAAAGCAGAGAATACTAGAAAGACAAACATCTTGTTTATTGATTTTTTTAAATTTATTGTTTTATTTATTTATTGTTTTCTTGATTATGCAAAGACATCATATGGCTGTTTGGATCATAACAAATGATGGCTAACATTGAGGAGAAAGGGAATCTCAGAAAATCTATATGCAAAACATACACACACACACACATATACTTATATACATAATACATATACATACACATACATATATACATCTCTCTCTCTCTCTCTCTCTCTCGACCGGGATGTAATTGTCTGAACAGAACAAGGGGACACTGAATGGTTTAAAGTTACGCAAACTGTACAATCAGGGTCATATACTTTTTCCATATCTATTTAATCTGTATGCTGATCAAATAATCCAAGAAACTGGACTATGTGAACAAGCATATAATATCAAGATTGGAGAAAGACCCATCAACATCCTGCATTCTGCAGAGGACACAACCTTGCTTGCTGATAGTGGAGAGGGCTTACAGCACTTTCTGCAGAAGATTATAGGTATAGGTTATAGGAGTTATACTTGAATAGGAGTTTATCTCAACATCAAGAAAATAAAAATCCTCACCCCTAGACCAATAGACAACATCATGATAGAGAAAAGATTGAAGTTGTCAGTTATTTCATTTTACTTGATTTCATAATCAACACCCACGGTAGTAGCCGTCAAGAAATCAAAAGATATACTGCATTGGGAAAATCTACTCTTAGAACCTCTTTAAGACTGTAAAGACTAACAGGCAAGGATGTAAATTTAGAAAATAAGATGTTCCTCACTCAAGCCACAGTGTTTTATTCAGTTGCTTCCTAAGCATCTGAAAGTTGAACACTAAATAAGGAAAACTGGGCTCCACAATCAACACTCTTGGCACCAGCAGCCAGGAAATTAAAAGACGTATTGCCAAGATGGCGGCGGAGGCAGAGACAGCGTGGTGAGCTGCGGGAGCAGCGAACCACTTAAAGCAGGGCCATTATGGCCTTCCACAGACTTTGGCTTATTGATAATTGAACACTTAAACAGTTGATGACTGGCCCTCAGTGAAGATCGAGGCTCAACAACAGGAATTCAAGGATTCCCAAGAAGAAATGGGTAAGTCTCGTGGCCCCACCCCCACCCCCACCCCCGCAGAGCCCGCGCCAGCCGCAGCCACTGCAGCTCCATGAGGCTTCCACAGCCAGAATGAATGGATTCCCTCACCCAGCATGGATGCTGGGCACCGGCCTGCCTCAAGACTGGTACAGTGAAGCCACCACGCAGCCACAAGGTGGACTTGGTCTGAAGAGAATTCTTGGAGCCAGGATGGCGGCTGTGGTGGAAGCGGGCGCCCGCAGGCTGCCTGCACAAGAAGGGCCACGCACCCGCTGAGCACCCGTGTGGTGGGGTGGGGGGCGCACCCCCAAGGGCCGCCCGCGCTGGGGGGGGCCACGCATCTTCCGCAGGCCTCCCGCGCTGGGGGGGGATGCGTGCACCCCACTGGCTGCCTGTGTAGGAGGTGGGGGATGGGATGCATGCCCGCCATCTGCAGGTTTGGGTTTCCTTGGACAGGCCAAAGAAGACTATTACCTATGCATTGGACAGGCCAAAGAGGATGATTACCTATGCAGTGGATTGCTGAAAGTCACTGTGAGTCTGATGACCTTAACAGTGGCAGCATGCACAAGAGGACCGACATCCTAAATGCACCACATATTTTGTTCTGTTGAATGCTTCTGCCAAAAGATGGTTAGACCTGGGGGGAGTCTGTTCACAATTCTCAGGTTCCCTTTATCATATATAAAGGGGGAGGGCAGTGACACCTACTTCAAAATATAGTATGACCACTTATGGGGGGTAAAAGAGGCAGTGCTGGAATTGGAAACACTATCCCTGACCACAGAGTCCTCAGTCAGGCAAGGGGACCAGACTGGGGTAGGGGCAATTGGAGGGGGAGTATACCAGCCAGCTCCTAGGGGGTGATGCCCTGCCTGGGGCGGGCTGCCCTTGGCCCCCGGCTTGGGGCGAGCCGTCGCAGCCCTCAGGGTGAGCTCCTCAGTCCCCAGATTGTGCCATCTGACCCCTGGGTGGGGAAGGAGAAGAAAAAAAAAATAAAAGAATGCCTAGGGTATCCATTGTTACCTAGGCCACCTTCTGCCACCCTCTCCCCCAGTAAACCTGAAAGCAACACCCTCAAAGCCCTTCTATTTGTAGCTCACAAGTTTGTTCTCTCTAGGTTTGCTCCCTTTCCTATAGGTAACCTTAACTCTGAATTTTACTCCAGAATTGACCCTGAACCCAGTGCCAGTGACAAAAAGGGAATACAACTGACAGCTAAGGAAGCAAAGGAGGATGGAGCCTCTGGGTTCAACCAGCCATCCCCACTGGACCCACCTGGGAAAACACTTTGCAGTCTAGAGGGGAACAAATGACAGGAAAATATCTTCTAACAGAGCAAGAAGGCAAGCAGCTTTAACCCAAGACCACCAGTAAGGTGATAAAGCGTCCTTCCTTCCCCCCTTTATGTCTATGCCCCTGTTCAGCATGAAGAAGCCAGAGAGTCGGCATCCAATTCCCAAATCGATAAGACAGTTGGTTTAATTACTATTGGAAAATGCTTGTCATTCCTCTGTAGCATCTGGTCCCCACTGGACCCTCATCATTTCCTTTACCTGCTCCCTCCACTGACCAAACTGTGCAACTCTGCAACTGCGTCCTGGCCCATCCTCACCCTTCTGTCCCCAACCCTCACCTCACCTCCTTGTACCCCCAATATGTTCTTCCCAATAAAAAAATAAAAAAAATAAGGAAAACTGAAGAATTGATGGTTTTGAATTTCAGTGTTGATAAAGAATATGAAATGTACTATGAACTGCCAGAAGAACAAAAAAATCTGTTTTGGAGATGATGGAAAGTTAACATTTCACATACTTTGGGCATTTAGAAAGGAAGAACCAGATCTTGGAAAAAGACATCATGCTGGGAAAAGTAGAGGGTCAGCAGAAGAGAGGAAGACTCTCAGTTAGGTGGATTAACATGCTATAATGGGCTTGAGCACCGCAGAGATAGATCATGAGGAAAGCGCAGGGTAGGGCAAGGTCTGTTGTTCATAGGATGGCTGTGAATGGTAGGTGAGTCGGTGTCAACTAACAACAATAGACAGTAACTTCCTAGTTTGAAAAACAAAACCTGCCCAAGGAACCAGTGTTAAAGCAGGAATTATAATTTGGAATAATTATTTGCTGCAGATAAAAAGCTGGTTTGGAAGATTGAAGCTAAAAGTCATCCTCTATAAAGGCCTGCAACTCAGTAATAAACTGTAGAATTTCAGAGCTGCAGTAATCTGGGAGCAGATAATTTAACCTTACATTTATTGTCACTGAAAGCCTATGGAAAAAAAAAAAAATCACTTGCGTCAGGTTTCATGTGAATTTTGGATGTCCCAGGATAAAAAATTCTGTCTCAAGTGTCCTAATTGTTCTTTTGAATCTGTGGTAGAATGTTACCCCATAGTAGAGTAGCATCATCTGACTTCTAGGGTTTTCTTCCTCTTTTTTATCTTTTTGATGACACGTAGTAGTGGTTCTCGCCCACAATCAGATGAATGAATTACGTATTTGATCATTTTACAATGAAGCTTCCTACTTTTTTACTTTTCTCTCTGAAACTGTAAGGGACTTGATTATCTTTGTTAGGAAAACCAGATTGAATTAATGAATAAATGTAAAAGTCATTTTTTAATATGAACCATCTTTTGGTATGCCCTTTGAGTAGGATGAGCATATCTGTATCAACATCTACTATTCTGCTCACTTTATTTAAAATTCTACTGCACAATCATCAACCTTATGTACTTCTTAAAAATCAGTTAAACAGCATTTTTTAAAATTGACTGCCTGCTCTTGGTTAGCTGTAAGTAGTGCTGGACTTAAAAGCAAACTGGGAATAGGAGGTTAGTAAGTTAAAGAATGCAAAATGTAGCTTAGACCATGATTTACTTCCCCCTGAAATTGGAAGTCACTTCTGTGTGGCAAGATGTGCCTGTTTGCATTGAATCCTCATTCCACCCCCAGTTGTAGCAACCTCTGATCCACTTTCTATCTTTACAGATTTGCCGTTTGTAGGCACTTCAGAGCATGAAATCATGTCGATTGCAGTCTATTGTGCCTCGCTTTTTTCCATTTAATGTTTCTGAGTTCACTTATGTTATAGAATGTATCAGGAGCATGTTCTCTTTAGTTACAGCCCATCGTGTTTATTCAGTCTCCAGTTGATGGACATTTGCAGTTTTTATTCTTGACTAGTATGAATGTTACTGATTTGATTGAATATTCATAAACACACATTTTTGTCTGAACCTAAGTTTTCATTTCTCTTGAAAACATGAGTTTAAAGGAGTTTTAGGGAGCTCTGGTGACCTAGTTGTGCTGTTAACTGAAAGGCAGAGCTCTCTGAATTCATCCAACCATGAGGGAGAAAGATGGGCAATCTACTCCCATGCAGTTTATAGCCTTGAAAACCAGCTGAAGAGTCAGCTGTTAATTGGCTTTGTCTTAGTAACAATTAGTGAGATGGGAGCTTTTGACATACAGTATAAGATAAGAACATTTCTTTGTGGCCTTGATAATGCTGGTAAAAACCACTTACTGGTTTCCAATGATATGCTCTTGGTCTCTGTGAATAGTGTGACCCTGACTGCCCAGGGAAATGTCATAGTTATCCATGTTAGGAGTAGGTTAGTTGTTTTTGTTGTTAAGTGCCATTGAATATGACTCAGAGCAACCCTGTAAAACCTGTCCTATCCTGTGCCATCCTCATAATCTCTGACATACTTAAGCCCATGGCTGCAGTCACTGTATCAGTCAGTCTGGTTGAGGTTCTTCCTATCCACCATCCAGCCACCTTTCCATGCATGATGTCACTCTCCAAGGAAGAGCCTCTCATAACAACATGTTCAAAGTACGTGAGATGAAGAAAACTTCATCTTTGGCTCCAAGGAACATTCTGGCTTCACCTTTTCCAAGACATATCTGTCTGTTCTTTCAGCAGTCTGTGGGATATTTAGCATTCTTTTCCAACACCACAGTTCAAAGGCATCAGTTCTTCTCTGTTATCCTTATTCATTGTCTAGTTCTAACATGAATAGCAAGTGACAGAATGGCCGTGACATGAATCAAGTGCACCTAGTCCTCAAACTGACATCATTGAGCCTCAGTAATTTGGAGAAGTCCCTGACTACAGACTTTGCCAGTGCAAGGCATCTCTTAGTCTCTTGACTGCTGGTACCCAGTGTATTGATTGTGGATACAAGTAAGATGAAGTTGTTGACAGTCTGTCTTTTCTCCAGCTATCATGATGTTGCTTGTTGGTCCAGTGGCGATATTTTTGTTCTCTTGGTGTTGAGATGCAATCCATATTGTTGAGAGGCAATCCATATTGTTTAACCTTCTACAGCAAACACTTCAGGTTTTCCTCACTTTTAGCAAGCAAGGTTGTATCATCTACATAACTAAGGTTATTGATGAGTCTTCCTCTAATCCTGATGCAAAAGATACCAAAAGCTAAGGTCATGGGCTACTACATGGGTGTGAGGCAGGTGGGTAGAGATGGTGGAATGGGGGAATAGCACAGAGCAGTTGAGGTGAGTGGAGTGACACCTCTCTCGGTACATCTTTTTGTAGAGTCCACTGTCTTAGAAAGACAACAGTATTTCACACAGTATTTCACATACCTTAAAGCAACAGAATCAACAAGTGTGCAGGGGAACTCCAAATGGAATGCAGACAGAAATAAGTGATCCCACTGTTAGAAAACAAGTACAGAATCACATTAAAGGGCCTGGAAAACAATATTAACCCAATTTTGTAAAAAAAATTATTTTGACAATATTCTATAAGGTTAATGACAATGAGAACTTCAAGAAATACCATACTCCTGTAGTAAATTTGTTTCTTCCAGGAGTGTGGGGTTTTTAAAATTGTGATTTGAACATACATTTACAGAAAAATTGGATTTTTCATTCATTCATTCATTCATTCATTCATTGTTGCACATTTTCTTCCCTGCCCCTCCTCCAGTTCACTTTAAAAAAATCATTCATTGTTGCATAATTTCCTGCCTCCCCCAGTCCACTTTGCTGTGCCCCTCTTATTCTGGACTTTTGTCAAACAAATAATGCGTAACCATATATTCATTTTAAACAGTTCTTTTATCATTATTGTTGTTTTGTGCATTTGAGTCAGAACTAATTCATAGCTGACCCTCCAGGGGGTTTGCAGAGGCTGTAAACGGCACAGGAGGAGATTGCCCATCGTTTCCCTATGGGACAGCTGGTAGATACGAACAGCCTGCCTTTGGGCTGGCTTTGCAACTCATTACCGACTAGGCTATCAAAGTTCCCTAGGAGATGGTTTAGAGTCACAAAACAAAACCAAACCCACTACTGAAGAGTTGATTCTGACTTACATTAGAATTGTAATACATAGTAAGAGAGCCAGGTTTCTTACTATCTGTTATTGTTATGTGCCTTCAAGTCGCTTGCAACTCATAGCGACACTATGTACAACAGCCCTAAACTCTGCTCTGTCCTGTGCTAGTCGCACTGTCTGTGACACTCCCATCCCGATTATCCCAGTCACTGAATCAATCCACCTCATAGAGGGCCTTCCCCTCTGTGCTGTCCCTCCACCCTGCCAAGCATGATGACCCTCTCCAAGGACTGGTCCCTCCTTACAGTGTATGTTAAACGGAGCTTCAGAATTCTTGCCTCCAGGGAGCCGCCAGGTTTAACCCTTTCCAGGATGAATCTGTTTGTTTTCCTAGCAGTCCGTGGTACCCTCAATACTCTTCTGCAGCACCACAGCTCAAAGGCATCAATTCTTCTTCTATCCTCCTTAGTCACTGTCCAACTCTCTGATGCATAACAAGTGATAGCAAAGACCATGGCCTGTATCAGACACACCTTAGTCTCCAGAGAGACACCATTGCTCTTCAGTACTTTGGAGAGGTCCCTAACAGCAGACTTTCCCATCGCGATACGTCTTTTAATTTCCTGGCTACTGGTGCCGAGACTGTTGACTGTGGAGCCAAGCAAACTAAAGCTGTGAACAATCACAATCTCTTCACCATCCATCCTTATGTTGCCAGTTGGTCCAGTGGTGAGAATCTTTGTCTTCTTGACATTGAGCCTCACTCCATATTGGAGGCTGCAGTCCTTGATCCTTTGCAGCAAGTGCTTCAGTTCCTCCTCAGTTTCAGCAAGCAGGGTTGTGTCATCTGAAGAATGGGAATCCCAGAACACTTGGTCGTGCTAATGTGAAACCTGTACTTGGACCAAGAGGCAGTCATCAGAACAGAGACAGGAAACACTGCGTGGTTCAAAATTGGGAAGTACACCAGGGATGTGTCCTGTCTCCATACCTTTTCAACCTGTATGCAGAACAGATTATCAGGGAGGCTGGGCTCTATGATTAGAAGTGTGGTGTCAGGATTGGTGGAACAATCTGCGATATGCAGATGACACAACCCTGCTTCCTATCTGAGGAAGAAATTAAATATAAGGAGAGAAGAGAAGAATAATAATAAGGAATCTGTGAAGCAGACCAAATGTTGCCTGTTTATGTGTCATCCTGATAATTGTTGTTAAGCTTGAACTCATCATCATAGCTGCTATCTTGTTTCAGTCCATCTTGTGAAAGACTTTTTTTGCTGACCCTTGAGTTGTAAGCATTATATCTTTCCCAGTCCTTCCTGATAACACTTTCAAAGTACTTAGAAGTCTTTCCATACTGCTTCTAAGGAACACTGTGGCTGTTCTTTTTCCAAGACATCCTTAGTAATTCTTCTGGCAGTCTATGGAATATTCAATATTCTTCGTCAGCAGCATAATTCAAATGCATTGATTCTTCTTCGGTCCACATTATTCATTGTTTAGTTTTTGCATACATATGAAGCAAATGAAAATATCATGGCTTGGATCAAGGGTACTTGAGTTCTCAAAAAGATATCTTTGCTTCTTAGCACTTTAAAGAGGTCTTCTGAAGATTATCTAGTGGGAGCCTCTTCATACCAGTAACAGGAGACAGGACTCCTTGGAGAAGATGGGTCTGGAAACAAAAGCTGACGAATTGTGCAGCTTACACAAAGGTGGGAGAAAGACATGCAATCCCTTGTGCAATTTATAGCCTCAGAAAACCCACTGGATGATCAGCTGTCAGTCAGTTCCAACTCTACTACATTGAGTTTATAATCCATGGAATAAAAAAACCTCCTATATCCATGAGTACATACTGATATAAGTAATTGAATTAGCAGATGTATGAGGGAGAAGAGTTAGCACTTCCTTACAGAATTAAATTGATAAATATAGAAAGGAGAGAAGTAAAAAAAATACTATTAAACAAATTAGATAAATAATGATAGTTACTTGTTAACAATGATCATAACAAACTGGCTGACTCTGAGAAGAATGGGAATCCCAGAACACTTGATTATGCTTATGCAAAACCTATATTAGGACCAGGAGGCAGTCATCAGAACAGAGCAAGGAAACACTGCATGTTTCAAAACTGGGAAGGGTGTACACCAAAGATGTGTCATATTTCCATACCTTTTCAGTCTATATGCGAACAGATCATCCGGGAGGCTGGGCTCTATGAAAAGGAATATGGAAGGGGAGCTCTGGTGGCCTAGTGGTAAGGAGCTGCAACTACAATCCCAGGGGCGCACGGTTCAAATCCACCAGATGCTCTGCCGGGGAAGGAGGGACAATCTCCTCCTGTACCAGTCAGATCTGATTTGACGGTACACTCACACAAAAATAATAAAATAAAATAAAAAGAAAGAAAAGGAATATGGCATCAGAATTGTAGGAGGACTCATCGATGATCCACGTTATGCAGATGACACAACCTTGCTTGCCAAAACTGAGGAGGACTTGAAACACTTGATGCAGAAGGTCAAGGACTGCAGCTGTCAATATGGATTGAAGCTCAACTTCAAGAAAACAAAGATTCTCACCATTATGCCAGTTGGCAGCATCAGAATAGATGGTGAAGAGATTGAAATTGCTAATAGCTTCAGCTTGCTTGGCTCCACAATCAACACTCTTGATACCAGCAACTAGGAAATCAAAAGACAAATTACATTAGAGAAGTCTGCTGTCAGGGTCCTTTCCAGAATACTGAAGAGCAACAATGTCTGTCTAGAGACAAAAGTGTACCTGATCCAGGCTGTGGTCTTCACAGTTACTTGCTATGCATTAGAAAACTAGACACTGACTAAGGAAGATAGAAGAAGAATTGATGTCTTTGAGTTGTGGTGCTGGAGAAGAGGATAGAATATGCCATAGACTACCAAGAGAACCAGGAAAGAAGTATGTCAGGGACGTGTCCTGTCTTCATAACTTTCAATCTGTATGCAGAACAGAACATTCCGGAAGATGGACTTCGCCCCGCCCCCCTTGTTGTGTGCTGGCAACTTGGATCTGACTAACACAGGAGAAGATTGCCCTTCCTTCTCCAGCAGAGCATCTGGCGGATTTGAACCATGTGCCTTAGGGATTGCAGCGCAGCCACTTCTTAAACGACATGCCTCTGGAAACTATGAAATTTGATACATGACAATAGTTAAAAGCTTCAGGTCTTTTGTTCATAGTGTTGCTATGAGTTGTACGCGACTTGATGGCAATCAACAACAACAACCATGCTGCTCCTTGGAGGCAAGGATTTTGAAGCTTCGTCTGACATACTTTGGACATATTGCAAGGAGAGACCAGTCCTTGGAGAGAGACATCGTGCTTGGAAAGGTGGAGGGACAGTGCAAGAGACAAAGACCCTGAATGAGATGAATTGTGTCTATGACTGGGGTAATGGGAGTAGGTGTGTCAGACACAATGAAGTTGGCTCAAGATAGTGCAGGGTTCCAGGCGCTATGAGTCTCAAGCAACATTGATGGCACATAACAACAACAACAACAACAACAATTGTGCTAAGGGAGTTCTCATGGATTACTGCTAAGAAGCTGTGTTGCAGTTTCAAAGGCATGCAGTTTGAATCCAGCAGCTATTCCATGAGAGAGAGATGGACAGACTCCTCTAATGTGATTCGGTGCCTCTGAAAACCCACTGGATGGTCAGTAATGAGTTGATCTAATGTGACAGCACATAACAGTAACAACAACAATTGTGCCGATGTTAATATCTTAATTTATATATTGTTCTATGATTTTGTGAGATGAAGTCAGTGAAGGGTAAATTAGAACTCCACTATTTTTTTGTTTTCCTCTGAATCTAAAATCTCAAAATAAAAAGTTGGAGAATGCATAGAACATGAAGAAATATTTTTTGTACTAAACTGAGGAAAATTGATTGTTGTAAGCTTAACATCATTTACTAATGATGTTTTGCCATACGTCACAGTGGTAATTATTATGAGGCTATCTGCATATATTAAAAACCTTTGTAAATCTCACATAATGCATCTTCCCCAAAGGAACTAATAACGAATTTGATGTAAAGTACAACTCTCACATGCTTACACTGAGATCGTATATCCAGGTATATGGGTAACCATGTACTGAAACCTGTTCAAGCTGTAGGATGTAATTCTTTACACAACCACATGAAACTATTTTCTGTAAGTGTAAAGGTCTTTTCAAAGTTTCATAATGTAGCCATATCAGAATTCATTTTGTTAGAGCAAGTAAGTTGAAAATACTACATGGAGGGAGTGGACTAGTCATCATCATATTGTATTCCACTAAATAAGTACATAAATCTTAAAAAAAAAGAAGTATTTCAAATACCAATTCGATTCTTCAATGAGATGGAAAGGCAATCTCCAATTTAATTTGGAATTGAAAGAGACCCAGAATAAAAACACTCCTTAAAAAGAGAAACAAGTTAGGCAGCATCTCACTCCCTGATTTCAAATCCTACTACACTGCCATGGTGGTCAAGACAGCATTGTACTGGTACAATGACAGGACACATAGATCAATGGAATAGAATTGAGAATCCAGAAATCAGCCAATCTACCTATGGTCAACTGATTTTTGACTAGGAGCTGAAATCAGTTAAGTGGGGAAACCACAGCCTTTTTAACAAATGGTGCTGTCAAAATTGGAAAACTATCTGTAGAAAACTAAAGCAAGATCCACACCTCCACGTCTTCATACGCAAACCCAATTTAAAGTGGATTATGGGCCTAGGACTGAAACCAAGGACTATAAACTTCATTTAAAAAAAGCTTGGAAGAACTCTAGAAGTCCTAATCCACAGCATAAACAGTCTTCCAAGCATCCTGGGAAATCTACAACCAGGAGAGGATAAAGTAGATCAATGGAACCTTCAAAAAATCAAATCTATGCATATCCAAAATCTTCTCCAACAGGGTAAAAAGGGAAGCCACAGATTGGGAAAAAATATTCAGTCATAATGACATGTCAGACAAGGAACTTATATCTAGAATTTATAAAATATTCGAGCACCACATCAAGATGAAGGTAAATAATCCAGTAGAAAAATGGGCACAGGAAATGAAAAGACACTTCACCAAAGAAGACATTCAGATGGCCAACAAGCACATGAAGAAATGTTCAAAATCCGTAGCTCTAAGAGAGATGCAAATCAAAACAACTATGAAATATCATCTCATCCCAGTAAGAATAGCAAAATTTAGCAGAACAGCAAACATCAAATGCTGGTGAGGTTGTGGAGAAACTGTAACCCTTATTCACTGTTGGTGGGAGTGTAAAATGGTGCAACTACTCTGGAAGGCTGTATGGTGCTTTCTCAAAAAGTTGCAAATAGAAATACCATTTGACCCAGCAATTTCACTACTGGGAATTTACCCTAAAGAAACCATAACTGCCACCCAAGAATATATATGCACACCCATGTTTTTTGCGGCTTTGTTTGTAATAGCAAAGAGCTGGAAATAACCCAAGTGCCCATCAACAAAGGAATGGATAGAGAAGCTCTGGTATATTAACACAATGCAATACTATGCTGCATTGAAAAACAAGGAACTCATGAAATACTATGCAGAATGGATGACCCTGGAGGACATTATGCTGAGAGAAATATCTCAGTCACAAGAGGACAAATATTGATAGGGCCACTGTTGTAAAAAGGGACTGACATCAGGGTTGAGGGAAGTCAAAAGGAGGGAAGGAATGATGTATACTGCAGTGAAACAGATGGAGAGAACTGTTTAAAAGGGATATATGAATAAGTATTCTTGTCATTACAGAAGTCCAGATCACAATGAATGACTGGAAACCCTAAGTCTCTATAAACTTTCATTAAAATTAATTTAAAAAATAGATCAGAAAAATTTAAATAGAAGAAAGTAAACCTTAAAAAAAAGAATTATTTGTTGAGCTGACCTTGACCCAGTCTAGGGAGGAGAACAGGCACCCAGTGCCTTTGTTCACCTATTTGTAACATGCTATTGTCAACTCTTCCTCTGAGGAAGAATTGGAATTATTTTTAAAAGAAATTATGTATTCATGTTGGAAGTTCTTGTTCCCTTTCCACTATGAAACAGTCTGGAGATGTACTTCCCGCACCACTATAATGAGGAGGAGCATGGCTCTGTCGAAGATGGGCTCTTGAGATTAACATTCTTAGAGTGAAGAAAGAATGGAGGAGAAGCCTTAGCTCAAGCCTACTCTTTCCAGAAGATTCTGGGCAAGCCAGCATAGCAAGTGCCAGGTATTAGGTCACTCTTAAAGCCATTGGTGTCTCACATGTGTGCAAATATTTTCCCAGTTTGACTTTGGACTTTGAATTTTGTTTCTTTTTTTCCCTAGGGAGAAGTTTAAACCTATCTAGTGAAATTTATGTCTTTTCCTTTCTAGGTTTTGGACCCTGTGTAAGCCTTTTCTCTGCCTCAGAAGTAATCTTCTTCTTTAATTTCTTCTCTGTTATTTTATATTTTTATTTCCTATTTAGCTTGTCAGTCTATGTGAACTTTATTTTTTTTATAGCTCAAGATAGGAGCCTAATTTTTTTCCCCCAGTTGGCTAAACAGTTGCCTCAATCATTAAAAGAGTCTTCCCTTTCTGCCCAGTGACCAGGGATGCCACTTTTTTGTCATATACTAAATTGTTTTTTTCAGTTGTAATTTTTAAGTGCTTACAACAATAACATTACTGCTGTATAGGGAAACTTTTTTTTATTTTCCACTAGTTTGTTTATAAAATTCAAATACATTGTTTTCAGGAACAAATTCTTCAGTTTCCCTCCCCCCCCATCAAATTGTACAACCCCATGATTAATCTCCCCTCACTCTGCACATCCTCATCCCTCTGCTTCCACCCTCCCCCACCCCTCTTGGATCCTTATACTCATTCTACAATAATGGTTTTATACAATATTTATCCTTGTGAGACTGAGTTCACTCAGCATAATGTTCTCCAGTCCCTCCCAATTTAGGTAATAATTTAAAAAATCATTGCTCTTGCATGATTCCATTGTATGAATGTACCATAATTTCTCAATCCATTCGTTTGTGGTTGGACATTGGGGCTGTTTCCATGTTCTTGTGTTGGTGAATAATGCTACTATGAACATTGGTATACAAATCTCCATTTGTGCCTCAGTTCTCATTTTCTCAGGGAATATTGTATAGGAAAACTATTTTTGTGTATAAATAGTGCTAACAGATTGTTATTTGTGTCTTCAGTTTTCTGAGAGGATAACAGTATAAAAAAATGCCTCTTTTGATGCGTCTCAGTCTCCTCTTGTTCTTAAGTTTAATGTAAATGCTTCTACTATTTAACCTTTTAGCACTATATTTTACTGTAGTTATTTTTTAAACTACTCTTTATCTAGTAAACAATTTGTATTTTATCTCGGTTTGCTGAACATTTAAAAATTCATATATTTGCCATGAATAGCAGAATTTTATTATATGCCTTTTCTGCATCTATTGTTACAAGAATTTTCTCCTCCAAATCTGTTAACTAAATTTGATTAATATGTCCTACTTTACTTTTACTACATTGTGCATCAAACTTGCCAATTTATTTTGGGACATGTCATAAGGAAAGAAGAAAGAACACCATATTTGGTAAATTTAAAGGCCAGTGAAAACAAGCATACCCCTTCACAAGATGAATTGACATAGTAGCTGTATCAAGTGGCACACCATGTCAGTGATCATGAAGGTGGTATAGGACCTGGCAGATGTTTTGCTGTTATGTATAAGGTTGTCATGAGTTGGTATTGTTAACTTTTTTTAATGTGCCTCCCTCTTAGGTTTTTCTTCTTCGCTTTTTTTTTTTTACTTAGAGTTTACGTATTGTAATGTGCTGGTGGGTACTTAACAATTGGCTTTCGGTGGTATAAAGCTCTGATGTGTAGCATTTGCTAGTCTTTGGTGTGAGTCCCACTGTTGCTGTTTCAGGCTGTCAATGAGATGTCATCTGGCTTGCAGCATTCCTGAACATTTCAGTTCTCCGTCTGGAGCTCATCTGTGTCCAGTGTATACTGGGAAGCTGAAGGGTGCAGCTCCATGACTTTTGTGTATTTGTGCATGTGTGTAATTATCACAGAAATCACCATGTCCTGTGGATTATAACTGAAGGCTCCCCCAGCCAATTCAGCATTTGACCTGTCACCTATGGTTCCTTGCTTTTGGCTTGAACATTCTGCTTATGACAGAAGCTCTTGTGGCATGTTCTATAGAGAGTGCATGGCTAACCCAAATGCAGTGGCCCTTTGGTGGTCTTAATCCATCAGTAGCTCCAAGGGAAGATGATGAGCAGTATTCACCCATGTGATTTACAACCTCTGAAAACCAGCAGGGGGATCAGATAAGATTCTGTTCTGATTGAACGGCAATGAGTTGAGTGTTTATACTCAGGTCATTCCTGTTTCCTGTTCTAGGCATTTACAGCACCATATTTTTCCCCTAAGAATTGCTTTTGCCTCCTCTTTTATAAATAAAGTATAAAGCTTGTAATGACTTTTCATTGAAATTTGAGCATCAGACCCACAATGAGTATTAAGTGCTGGCTTTATTGGGACAGTATAACTTCTGTGATAATTTTCATTAGATGTGAAGAATTGCTATCATCTTATAGTCAGGCAAACATTAATCTTCCTTTGCTTAATTAAACTTCTTTTTATTAATTTACTTTTGTGATTATTCAACTTTTTTTTTTAGTACCTGTCAGTCATTTTGGATGCTAAGGGTATGACAGTGAATAAATTAACTTTGTCTCTTTCTTCATGTAGTGTACATTCTGGTATGTCCTTAAGTGGTGTGTTTCTGCTTTTTTGACTGCCTTTCCAATTTTCTCCTTACTGAGACAGCCACTGTCTCTGCCCCTGGCGTTATCTTAAATCAACCCTGCATTAATCCGATTTCTTCCACTGCTTCAATTCTGAAATTCCCGGCTTAGATACTAGTTGATGTTTAGCTTCAATACTTCTATAATTATTTTTGCTTTTATTTTAGCCAGAGGAATTAACCTAGTGGTTCTTTATACCAGGAAAGGTCAAAGTCTTAAAAGGGCTATAAAAATTGAGTAATTGTGAAAATTCAGTGATGTGATACTTTTTATGGTATGGCTGTCATTGCTACACTGCAGCCCAAGGTGTCCCTTCCAGGTGAGTCTACCTGTAGTAGATCCTGAGAGCAGTCAGGTGGGATGGGATACTGTGACATCATGTCTTTGCCCACCAGGAAGCTTGGTCAGTGGCACTGTGCATGTTATGACATTGCATTTTCTATGTGCTTTAGCATTGTATGGGCAGAGAAGAGGCACCCATCCTGCAAGAAGTGTGGTGGGTTTCATGCAGAAAAAGAGCCAGGGGACCAGGAATCTAGTTAATAGTCTGCAGGCAGGCTAGGAAATTTGAGTACAGGCTACTGGATTTAAGAAATCCATCTGCCTGCCATTCTGCTATACTGATTTGAATCTCTGCTTTCTTCATCCTTTGCAAAATTCATTTGGCTTTAATTAAAAATATCAGCATATTACTTTAATAAGAGAAAAATGATTCTAGATTTTTAAAATGCAAAGTAAATTAAGAGATTCTAGAAGTCAACTTTTCTTTACTGAAGGACAGAAACTGTGTGGGCTGCATAGTCTGGCCCATGGGCCATGTTTGCAGGGAAGAGACTTCTGAGAAAGGAAGGGTCCCCAGACTGAGCCTCCCTGTCTGGACCTGGATCCATAAGCTCTGACTGCCCTGGACTGTGATCCCAGGTCAGTCACTCCCTTTCCCACCTTGAGGTTTCCTGTAACACTCTTCACCAGCAGAGCCTGAACTGAGGATGGAGAGAGATCCTGAAGGCGCTTTGTTTGTCAGATGACTCTTGACCTCTTAGGAGTGAACAGCAAAGCGGCTCTCTGTTTTCTGTTCTGTCACATTGTACCTGGTGGGTAAAAAAAGAAGTTTTACTATGAGTGTGAGGGAAAGTGTTTTGTCTTGGAAGTATACGTTGTCTATTTTTCATTTTTACAGTTATGCCTTGGGACTTTACTCTTTGAAGGTCACCATTATGGGGTTTGAGTCTTAATTCAAAGGTTGAATTGTTGAGAGATTACTTTTTGAATCTAAGAGTCAGATTTTAAAAGCCCTTATAAAAGTTAATTTTTCCTTTTCCATCCTTAGTACTTCTTTTGGATTAAAAACAAAGGGATACATTTTATTTATCTATACTTAAATTTATCAGACAGCCAAACTGATTGTAATGGTACAGTGATGAAACAAGTTTTACCCTATGAATATTAAAATCTTAAGCAAGTTAGAAATTGTACCAGAACATACAGGGAGAGGAAACAGGTGAAAGTTCATAACCCTTTCTGTACCTCAACATTTTCCCCCTATTAAATAACAATTTAATAAAATTTTCCTAAAATTTCATAAAATTTTTTTTTTAAAAATTCCACTTCTTTTTCTTGAATAGAGGTCACAGGATCTAAAGATATAAAATAGAGTATCACATCTGGAGAGTTTCACCATGTTTTCCAGAGGCTACAGAGCGATATTTTATGAGACCCTTAAGCCTGTTTGAGAAGTCTCTTCCACATATTAACACAGTATTTTTTGGTTTTTTGGGTTTTTTTTGTTTCTGTTAAATACTTCATTTATTCCTTGGGAGGATATCTCACATTCAATAATTGTTATAATGATAACAACAATGCATTGCAAAACGTGTTCCAGTACTGATCTTTTTTTCGGGGGGGAGGTTTGGAGATTTTGGGTTTTTAAAATTTTTTTAATTGAGATTTCAGTGAAAGTTTATAGAGACTTTTGACTTCCATTCATTCATTGTTGCACATTTTCCACCCTGCCCACCCCTTCCCCTCTAGTTCACTTTTCTCTTTTACAAGAAAAAAATTCTTTCATTGTTATACAATTCCCCCCCCCCCAATCCACTTTACTATGCAGCTCTTATTTTGGACTCTTGTCTTGAAAATAATACATAACCATATATTCCTTTTAAACAGTTATTAATACTGTTTTTATTATACTAGATTTTTGGAAGCAGGAGTGGCATCCACTTCCTAAATAACATGCCTCCGGAAACTCTATGCACTTTGATAAGTGTCAACAGCTGTAGAGGGACTTCAGGCCTTTTGTTCATAGGGTCGCTACAAGTTGTGCTCAACTCAAAGGCAATCAACAACAACATACTAGTTTATTTGTAAAATTTGAATACATTGTTTTTCATACCAGATTCTTCCAGTTTCCCTCACCCCTCCATCAAATTATACAACCCCATGATTAATGCCCCATTTCCCCACACATCCTCCTCCCTCTTGCTTCCACACTTCCCCACTCCCCTTGGATCCTTATACTCATTCTACAATAATGGTTTTATATAATAATTTTCCTGTGGGACTGAATTAGTTCACTCAGCCTAATGCTCTCCAGTCCCTCCCAAGTTAGGTAATAATTTACAAAATCATTGCTACTGTGTGCTGCATAATATTCCATTGTGTGAATGTATCCTAATTCAATCCATTTGTTTGTGGTTGGACATCTGGGCTGTTTCAATGTTCTTGTGATGGTGATTAACAAACATGACTATGAACACTGGTGTACAAGTCTCTGTGCCTCAGTTCTCATTTTCTCAGGGTATATTCCAAGCAGTGGAATAGCTGGGTCATGTGGAATTTCTCTGTTCAGCTTTTTGGGCAAATGCCAAACTGCCTTCCAGAGTAGTTGTATAATTTTCCAATCCCACCAGCAATGTATAAATAAAGAGTTCCTATCTCGCCACGTCCTCTTCAACATTATTAGTTGCTGTCCTATTAAACTTTGCCACTGTTACTGGATTGAGATGGTACCTCATGGTGGTTTTGGTTTGCATTTGTCACGTTGCTAATGATTTGGAGCGTTTCTTCATGTAACACAAGTATTTTTATTGTTTGCTGTCACCTAGATGGCTCTAACTCATGGTAGCCCCATGATGGCAGTATAAAATCCGTCTCAGTCCTGAGCCTTCTTCCTAGCCATACAACCACTGTGTGCTTTAACTGCCTTCCAGCTTAGGGTACTCATCTTCTAGTGCTACACTGGGCAGTGTTCTACTGGGGGATGTGTACGGGTTTTGTGGGTTAATTTTTGGAAGTAGGTCACCAGGCCCGTCATTTTCTTCTGTTTTTGTTTTGAAGCTCTTGCTGAAACCTATCCATCATGATATTTGAAATATTGGCATTTGACCTTGCTCAGAATAAATTGTGTTGACCTTGCTATGCTGTACTGATGGCATAGCTTTCAGCATCACAGCAACGCACAAGCCACCACCATATATGACACACTGACATGACAGGTGTAGATTTTCACAGCAGGCAGGGTGAAACCCAGGAGGTGAAGGCCCTACTCAGCAGTAAGAGCAGTCCTGTGAGACCCACTCCCTCTTCCATTTCAGTTTTTACACTTGCTGAGGCTCTGTCCTTGTAGGTTGCCACTGAATGTCACCATGGTGGTGTGGGAGGAAAAAATTTGCTTTTCTGCTCCTTGGTCTGGCTTGGTCTTCGTGGGGCCTGGGAGAAAGAGCCCCAGAGCAACCCATCATGGGGGTCCTAGCAGGGTCCTACCATGCTCAGTCTGCTTGTCCAGGGGTCTTGGGCTTTGTGCATGGCCTCCTCTTGGATTTTTCAAGTTGTATCCGGGATTTTATCACTTTGTGTTCTGCTTGTTCCACCTTTGGTTATATGTGTTGTATCATCCCTACTTACTCTGCCCTTCAGAGCAGGCTGTTGGCTTTCGTGGGCTGTGTTTCCGTGCCTAGTGCACAGTAGGTATTCAAAACATGTTTCATGACGTTAATCCAGTGATTTGTCTTGTGCCATTTGATTTCACTGGTGATTTGTAAGCAAAGATTGTGATTGTTCTCAACTTTTGACTCATCTGTTGTGACCTTTTATTCATAGACCTTTAAAAGATTATTTCTTAATTTTAATGTTATATATAATGTTTTTATAAAATAGGTTCTTAGTAATTTTTCATTGAAAATGTGAGATGCTTTGGGGAAATAAAATATATTACATTATATTTTCAAAACACTCAGAAGCATTTCTTTTTTCACAACTCCATAAGCAGTTGGAATTAAAACATGGTGTATTTTTTTGTGGCTTGTTAAAGGTCAGTAGTATTAATCATCTGTCAGGCTGTGTGTCGTGACATCTGTCAGGCTGTGCCTCTGTCAGGCTGTGCGTCAGTTTCCACTGCTGAATAGTTGTTTCCCAAGTGCCGGAGTCCATTTTAGACCCAGTACAAATTTGTTGTCTAAAATTACATTTATTCTGGGAGATCTTTTTTTGAGTTATGGTTTTGCTTGGTGAGGTGTGAGGGGTGCATTTTTATTATTTGTCACACCACCATTGGGCACACTTACAGTGGTGCCATTTTAGTGTTGGTATAAACTTTGCATTAAGTCATAATTTCAGGTCATCTTCTGAGGCCATTGCACTGGGCCATCATCTTGGGGTCTCATCCATTTGTATCAAGAGAAGCACCCTGGTGTGCAATTGGCCTTATCTGAGGCCTTGTTCTGAGTTCAAACATCGACTCTCTGGAGCCTCAGAGAGGATCCCATTAACTCTTCTTCCCCATGGCTCTTTTGTTTTCACTCCTTTCCAAGTGCCAGTTTCATGTGGGTTGTGCAACAGGCACTGCAGAGAGGTATAGTGAAGAGCACGTGAGACATGGTATATATGAATCCTGCCCCCACCTGCTAACTAATATGGCTCTTTCTTGGCTTTCCCTTTGACCCTCAGCCTTAACCACCAGGCCTGGTTTTCCTGGATCCAGACCTGCTCCCCTATAGTCCCACCTCCTGCCGATGAGCAGTGAGCTCTGTACGGGCAGATCGAGTGCATAGCCACCCCGATTGACCTCTTTTGGTAGTTTCATCACCTAGGGAAATGCCATCTTGAAGAGGAAATGTTACAACTCCTCTCTTGGCCCCCTTTCTCTCCATTTATCCATAGTTCCTGCCTTTGTATACACCCAGGGCTGGGCCAGGGTGCAAGACGTATGTGTCTGCTGTTCATTCTGCTTGGGATGGTTGACCACACAGTTGTGAAGAGGACTTTCATCCAAGGAGACACAACCATTCTGGCCATTATAGTCTTTTTCTGTACTGCCCACCATCTACTCCCACATTGCTTTGAGTGCTTGAAACAGCCCTGTTTATGGCTCTTTGGCTTATCTGTCTCCCTGCTCCAGCAGGCCCTTGGAAGGCAAAGGTGTCATGCTTACCACAGGATACTGCAGTACATGTGACAGCCTTCACCACGTGTATTCCTGGTCACTCCCTCCCTCCCCGTGTGTCACGTGAGCAGAAAGCCTGACTGGAGGGTCTTTGTGGTAGAGTCCCAGTGCTCTGGGTCTACCTACACCAGAAATTTTTCAGGTGGGCAGACCAGGATTGGGACAGTGGCCTCAGGCTGCCACTCAAATTTCTAGACACTTCTGTCTCTCTGCTGTTTCAAAGTGCAGCTTTTGTCCTCGTTCCTGTCTCCTTGGGTCATGTGGTTACTGTTCTGTCTGCAGCCTAGTGTTCCAGCACAAAGTCGGGAAGCAGGAAGGGGCGGTGTCTGTATCAGGAAAGCAAAAGACTCCAGGAAGCCCTGTGCTTCCCACTCCTTGGCAGGAAGAGTGTTACATAGCCACCTCTGGGTGCCAGGAAGTCTGGGCCAGTGTCTGTTCGGGAGTCAGGCTCTGCGAGTACAGGTGATTCTGGAAATGGTCTTGGGGAAATGGCAAGCAGGAGTTTCTACTGCCACAGCTGCCAGTGGTTTTAAGTTGTATTTGCTTGTGCTTAAACCATTATGAATTGGGTGTTACATTTCACATCCACTTCTCACTAACATACACAAGTTCTACTCCAGTGAAAAGAGAGCCATTCACTGTGCACAAGCAGATGGAGGTCAGATGTGGGCTCTGTTGGAAGTAGAACTCATCAGAGCGTGGCTTTCTCTGACCAGGTGGGCTTGCTGATACCTTATGTCAAATTAGACAGACTTACCCATCCAGTCACCAGCATGGCTGGGTAAGGTGCCTGGCAGGGAGGCGTTCTCCTCCCTAGTAGGTGATGGGCCAGCCTGCCTTTCACTGTGGGTGGATGCAACCACAGGAGGATGAAGTTAAATCAAATGGGCTTCTTCCTAGAAGATTCATCCAACTCTGATCTTCTCCATTGGGGAAGTGGAGTGAGTTGATTCTCTATATAGGGAATCCTAGGAATAAGGAGTAGGTTTTTCCTATTGCCCCTGTAAGTAGATTAGCTTATGGAGGAAGCCCTTGGAAGACAAGGAAGCTAACTATTAGGGATGATGTTGGGGAGCAGTGGGCCAGAGTTAGCACATGTGAGCCTATGCTCTCCTGCTTCTTCCTGCATCCACACTCGTTGGGCTCCACACACCCTGGCTACTAAGCTTGTGTGCCCCGGTGAGCTCTGTGCATCTCCATCTCCAGGCTGATGCGCCATCCCAAACTGAACATCTGAAACCAAGTACTTTATTTTCTTGCTTTTCCCAGCCTTTCTTTAACACCCACCTCGTTGCTAGAAATCTGGCAATTAGCCTAGATCCTTTCCTTTTCCCCTGCCTCATCTATGAGCATATCTTGTGCTCAGTCTCCAGGTTCACCCACAGCACAGGAAGCTTCTTTTCTAGAGTCCATGGCCTTACTTCTCTCACTTGTTGGACTGCCACTATTTTTCCTGGGACCTCTGTGAACACCTCCTGTTCCAGCCCTTTCTCCCCCATCTGCATGGCTTTATCTATGCAGCAGCCAGGATGAAGGAGCCAGGATAGTTTGTGAGGGAACCACTCACTGACCAGTCCTGTCTGCCTGTCCTGCCTGCCTCACTTCCTCCCCTGTGTCCCTTGGTGGCTCTGGCCCAGGCTCATGGGCCTCCTCTCACTCCATGCATCCTCCAAGCATGCTCTCACTTTGCTACTTTCCACAGATGACTGCTCCTTTGCTTGGGAGTGACCCTCTGCTCATCCTACAACTGTCACCTTCTCAGACTCCAATTATGGAAGCTTAGGAAACGTCTGCTTTTCCTGGCGACAGGAAGCCAAATGAGGACATTATTTGAATGGTCTCTGGAACCAGACTGACTTGAGTTTGTACCATCTGACTCTGACACTTATTAGATATGTGACTTCGGATTCCCTAACTGCAAATTGGGAATAGTAATACCTGCATAGTTATTGTGAGGGTTAAGCGATTACATAAAGTGTTTAGAGTGACAGTGTTTGTGGGTAGTTATGCTCCTTGATAAGTGTAGGTGGCAGCTATTGTTATCATTGTATCACTAGTATTCATATCTAGTTTATAAATATTGCTTCCCCCTGAGGGCAGGGATTTCCCTGTTATGTACTGGCAGAGCACCTGTAAAGAAGGACAGGAACTCAATAATTACCTTTTTTTTTTTTTAAAATCCATACCTTTTAAAAGAATTCCTTATTTTTGAGCCTTATTGCGTCTTTACTTTGGGGTTGAAGATGGACAGATAATTCTTAGTGCTTTGAATTTACAGGCAGATGGATCTTTCCCTGTAGAGAAGAAGTGATCCCAACATGAGGGCTTTTTGTCTTTCCCACCAAATACTTTTTTGAGTTGTTTTACCAACGATGGTGTAACCAAAGGTGACTTCTCTTCCTGTGGATGTGAATCTGACTGTTAGAGATTGAAAGAAATTTTTAGGTTATAATTTGATAGAATATACACTGAAGTCTTCAACTCTTGGGAATTTTTTTCCGAGACTATGGATTAAACTAGCACATGGAAAAGCGTGGTAGTAGGTAGGACCGAGAAAATGCAGCTTTCTGTGGACATGCAGTGTTGTTCATATGTAATCTGTGAATGCTTATTTTAACATTGAACTCTTAGGGGTTTTCAATTTTTAGATTGTTCTTGAAAAAAATTACCATTTATATTCAATGTATCATTTTAAATTGTTGAAATGAAAGTGTAAGTCATTGCTCAGCAGTGTGTGAACACTGCTCAGAGCAGATGTACAGGACTGGCTTGGGACATGTTTGTTCATGCATGCCAGTGTCTGAGACCCGCAGCCTGGTGTGGGCTGCTTGCTAGGGTTTATAAAGACCCTGTGGTTGTCCAAGTGTGGTTGTGAATCAGACTCCAGAGAAGGATGTATTTCCAGGAAAGTTTCCATATGCTGATGATCATAGAAGCTTTACCATCCAGAATCCAGCTAAGCGCTACAATTAAGCCACAGAACACAACCGATGTCACAGGAACTCCTCTGGATGTAACATTGCAAAGGCAGAGGGCAGTGTAAAAATTGTGTGAACTGCATGATAGATGTGGATACATGACTAAAAGTTTATTTGTCTAAGCTTCCAAATACTTGATTCACCCTAACGAATTCATAATGTGCCCTCGAGATAACCTACGCTAAAAAGTAATTTTTAAATTTTTTTTTAAAAAATTATCCAATGCCTACAGAAATAGAAAAAGTAGAATCTGAAAGCTACACGAGGTTACACAGATTGAGTTGAAAATGAGGCTCTTGTTTGGGGTGGGACGTGAGTAAAAGAAATGCTAGCAGTTCAGTAACCAGGTGGGGGTGTGGGGAGGCACACAGCTCGTCCCCATTTTGCCCACACTGGTTGTCTTCCTAAAGTCAAAGGACCCAAGGGTGCATCTAGTTCCCAAGGGAACAATGAATTTTCTAAGACCTCTGCTTAGAAAGTGGGACGGTGAGGGAACCTCTGCAAGTCTTCCACCCCACCTGGAAAGAGAGAGCTTTCACAAACCACCCTTTTTAAAAATATATATATTTAATAAATCAAAAAAGTGCAATTTCTTCTTTTGAGTAACATAGTGGACTCGCTCAGAGGTACCCAAAGTTCCTCTGCCACATCTGATAAATGTGCATCTAGAGCACAGCCACGATGTGAGGTCTCATTCAGTTTAGCATGGAACTGCAGGTGGTCTGTTCTCTGCATCCTGGACCACGTATATCGCAGGAGTCAGGGTGGAGGCGGCCGATCCCTGCAGGCAGCTCGCAATGTGGTGGTGCTGGTGGTGGGTCTTGTCACCAGAGGACAGGTCGCAGGGCCAGCGGGGCGAGTGGGGCCAGCAGAGTGAGCGGGATGCGGGGTCCAAGATGTGGTGCGGCTCCACGTGGTGCGCCTTCGCGGAGCTCCAGGCCAGGCAGCGACCGGCTGGCGGTGTTGTTGCGGGGGGTGACCGAGGCTGGGGCTGCGGTGGGCCCGGCCATCTCCCCTCGCACGGGCAGGAGCAGGGCTGCCAGCAGCAGCAGCAGCAGCTCCAGCAGGGGCTGGACCGCCATCTCCGGGCGCCCCCGAGCCACCCACTGGTGGCTCTTCGCGCGAGAACAGAGTCCCCTTAGTCAGGCTCTCGGTGCTGCTCCTCAGATATGCTCCTCGGCTCCTTTCTGGACTTAGTCGGGCCGGTCTGCCAGTTAACGGTTGGAGAGAACTCGGAGGTGGCAGCCGCCTTCTGAGCATTCCGAGCTTCCACGTGCTTTCCACAACCCAGGCCACCTCCGACCCAGAGGAGAGCCTTTGCGCAAAGACTCACACAAAGAGACCAAGGGATGCAGGCAGATTGGTTCTCTGGGAGTGGATTGGTGCTAAACGGGAAACGACATCCTCTAGCAGCTTCTGCGGTCTCCTAGCTCAACAGACTCAGCTCCCGCAAATCCACATTTGATTGGTTTGGTGGAAAGTGGAACCCTTTCCTGCTGAAGCAGATATGTTGTTGCTGTTGTTATGTGCCATCGAGTCGAGTCGACACCGACTCATAGAGACGCTATATGTACAATGGCACAGAACCCTGCTGAATCAATCCATCTCATCCAGGTCTTCCTCTCTTGTGCTGTCTCTCCACCCTTTCAAGCATGCCGTTCTCTAAGGACCCGTCCTTTCCTTGCAACATGTCAGATGGAGCTTCCGAGTCCTTGCCTCCAAGGAGCAGCCTGGTTTCACTTCTTTCTGGTTGAACCTGTTTGTTCTAGCAGTCCATGATATATTCAGTATACTTCTCCAGCACCACAGCTCAAAGGCATCAATAATTCTATAATACTTAGTAATTGTCCAGCTTTCTGATGTATAGCAAGTAATTGCAAAGACCATGGCCTGAATCAGACGCATCTTGATCTCCAGATGATATTGTTGCTCTTCAGTACTCTGGAGAGGTCTCTGATAGCAGATTTTCCCAATGCAATTCCTCTTTTGATTTGCTGACTGCTGTTACCAAGAGTGTTGATTGTGGAGCCAGCAAGCTGAAGCTGTTAACAATCTCAGTCTCTTCACTGTCTATTGTGATGCTGCCAATCGGCCCAGTGGTGAGAATCTTTGTCTTCTTGATGTTGAGCTTCAATCCATGTTGAAGGTTGCAGTCCTTGACTTTCTGCATCAAATGCCTCATGTCTTCCTCTGTTTTGGCAAGTAAGTTTGTGTCATCTACTTAACGCAGGTTTCTGGTGAGTTTTCCTCCAATCCTGATGCCTAGTCCTCTTCATAGAGCCCAGCCTCCTGGATGATCTGTTCCACATGTAGATTAGAAAGGGAAGCAGACATAGAGTGAAACAAAAACCATGAAGTTCCATTTTTTCCTTTAATGTAACTGAGTTTTGCAGAGCACTCTCGTGATAAGCGTCTGTAGGGGAGTTGTGGTTTGAATTCACCAGCAGCTTCACAGTCACTACTTGTGTGATTTAAGACTTAAAATGGAAAATCAGCCATGAGTTGGTCCCAACTCAACGACAGTCAGTTAGTGATGTGTTTTAAAAACGATTTTTCCTTAGCACTTCTCAAAAGTTAATGTACAGAATATGCTTCCTTCAAGGGAGTTCAAAGGATGACCTGAGTCTGATTAAATCAGGTAATCCTTTTTCTTTCAGAATTTATCATGAACTTTGCAATGTTTAGGGCTTGAAAATGTTTCTTTCCCCAAACAGGATGTTTAATTCTCAAAATACAGTGTACTTAATGCTTACATAATTGAATTTTTTACTGCCTAACAAAATTGGCAACAGTTTACCATAGGCTTGCTGGCTTTTACAATTGAGGGAGGAGGGCATGTTTGAAGGAAGAATTAGGAACAGTTGTACACATGCTTTCACCAGAAAGTGAACATGCTTTGTGCTTACTTTTATTGTAAAACAGGATTCTAAGTATTATATTCCTTAATTGAATGAAGCTCTACTGGTTATCAACCTGAGGTTTTAAAATAATCTTTAATTTGTTAAATTGATACCAAACCAAAAACCTCACTACCATCTAATTTATTCTAATCTAGACATCCTGCAGAACAGAGAAGAGCTTACGCAGGGTTTCCAAGGTTAGGAATCTTTATAGAAGCAGTCTGCCTCATTTTCTCCCTTTGCTTCTGGAGACTGGCTGGTAGATTCCATATGCTGCAGATCTTTTTGTTAGTAGCTCAATGCTTGATCCAGTGTACTACCTATGCCCCTTAAAATGAATCTGGAAGTCATTGTGTAGGGAGCCGAAAATGGCTTTATTTTATTCTCAGCTCTCACCCTGGGTAGCCCTTGTTATAGCTTCACTTGGTATTATATCCAGTGAGAAGAGGCCATTTCCTGGAATCAAATTTATGTTCCAGTCAATCAGGAGAGAAACTATGGTAGTGATTACAAGCACAGCTGACAACCAGAAGGTTGACAGTTCAATCCCATCAGTTCTCCACAGAAGATAGATCTGGCATTCTGCTTCTATAAAGAGTTTTAGCCTTAGAAATTATATGGGTCAGTTGCACTCTGCCCTGTAGGGTAGTGCTAGAAATTAAGAACTTGCTCAAAACACAACGAAAGTCCCACATTGGCGGGATATGTCAAAGGGACGTAGGAACCATTGAAATAGTTCCCAGTGGCCAGAGCTGGAGCTATTTGAGCTACAATATTAAGTAGTATTGGATTCTAGCCCAAAATGTAAAATTGCCATCTCTTAGTTCATACTGATATAAATAAATGATTAGTAAATAAATGGAGACTAGACAGATCCCTTATGCAGAAGAATATCAAATAATGCGGGTAGGCACTCTGCCGTCGAGGAGGCAGAGTTTAGCATCCCATTCCTTGAGTTTGGCCCACACATGGTGACATCCTTCCAAAGAGTAAAGTTTGGAAAGGAGGGGAAAAGAATAACCCTTCAGTTGAAAAACTTGACAGGTTATAAAACATTAACAATTAATTAAAAGTCTTATGAATAATAAATAGAATGTGCTTTCGTTCCATAAATCTGATAGAATTGTTTTCACAAATTGAGTGGTTTAGAACAACAACAACAAAAAATGAATTCTTTCATTGTGTTAGAGCCAAAAAAAAAACTAGAATTAAGGTAATGGTAGGAAGGCTTTGAGGGAGAATCTTGTTTCATGTCTCGCCTGGTGTGTAGCTGCCAGCAATCTTTGGTGTTCCTTGGTTTATAGGTGCAGCATTCCTTGTTTTTTCTTTTCCCTCTCTGTCTCTGCTTCTCAAATCTCCCTCCCCTTTCTCTTTTAAAGATATCCCTCATTGGATTTAGAGCCCATTCTAATCCAGGATGATCTTATCTCAAGATTCGTAATTTAATTACATTTTCAAAGATCCTTTTCCCAAGTAAGGTCACATTCACGAGTACTTGAGGGTAGAATGTAGATATACCTTTTGAGAGGTCACAATTCCACTACTACATACCATATATATATATAGATTTACCTTGTGATGCAATGAAAATGGTACTTCAACTCTGCGGTCCAAAACTTCCCCCCAAACCCATAATCCCAGTCTAAACATAATAAAAAAATGAGACACATTTCAATAGTGGAACACTCTACAAATATCTGACCAGTACTTAAAACTGTCAGTGTCATCAGAACCAAGGAAAATCTGAAAAACTGTCACAGCTTAGAAGATCCTAAGGAAACAAGATAATTACATGTAATGTGGTGTCTTGGATGGCATTCTTGAACAGAATAAGAATATTAGGTAACAACCAAGGAAATGTGAATAAACTGGGGACTTTAGGTAATAATAATGTGTCAGTATTGGTTCCCTAATTACAACAAAGTTAACTTAATAAAGTAAGATATTTGTAATGGGAGAAACTGAGTATTGGATACCTAAGAACCCAGTCCTATGGTCTCAATTTTTGTTTACATCTAAAATTATCTGTAGTGGAGACCTGAAGAGGCAGGATAAGTGGTGGACCTGGGTCAATGGTGACTAGGTTTGTTTTTTTTTAAAGCACAGAGTATGGGAATGAACCTGTGTAACGCAATGTGAATTGAGGAATGTGTGAAAAACTGTATATAAACGTAGCGCAGTGTGTACAAATTTTGTATGTAAACCAATATAAATGATAAATAAAAAACACCTCTCAAAAATAGACTATTAAAAATTAAAAAGAATATTTTTTTAAAAACCCAAATGAACAACCACTAGTATTTCCCTAAAAGCTCCTATTGTACACTCATGCTCTGCTCTGCCTCAAAGAAATACTATCTTGACTTTTATCTTAATTACCCCTTTGGTTTTCTTTGTGTATTTGTCTCTGTTACTCTAAATAGCATCTTCTTTGATTTTGTAGAATCTAGTAGCAAGGACAAATTTAGCAGGCTGTTTAATCTCTCTCTGTGTTTTTAATCTCTAATCTCCTCTCTCTTTTTCTCTTTCTCTGGTGGTTGACAAGTCCAAAATCTATAAATCAGGTACTAGACTGGAAACTGACATTCTTGTGTCCTAAATTGAAACTGGAAGGTCATGTGCCACCTTTCCTTCTTATTTATTTAGTTATATGTGTTTTTATAAAGAAAATTTTTATTTTATGTTGGTTTGCTTACAAAGTTCATTTTCATTATGTTTCACACTGTTCTTCATTCACTTTGTAGTTTCATACAATCATTTCCATTCCTTATGCTTTATTGTTGTTGTTAAGAGTCATCGAGTCAAAAAAAAAAATTCATTGAGTCATAGACAACTCATAGTGACCCTATGAATGAAAGACCTGAATAATTGTGTAACTCTCATTGTTTCTCCAAGTTCATAGAGTTTCCAGAGGCAAGCCATTTTGGAAGTGAATGCCACTCCTGCTTCTAAGCTTGTTTTAATTGGGGAGCTCCAGCAAACACTGTCCACCATGGGTAACCATTTTCACATTTGACACATCAATGTCACAGTGTTTAACATCACAGCAACTACAGATTACCTCTGTACAGCAAATGGACAGAACAGTGCTATACCACTTAGAAGAATGTTTGACAAAAGCCAATTAAAATCAGGCCTGAAGACCGCAGATTAAAATCACCCACCTTTGGCTTGGTAGCATTACTTTCTATCCATTAGGCCAACAGAGTTCTCTCTATGTATGCTTTATTAGTTGGATTTTATTAAATTTTAAAATTTGAACAGCAGTTTGTAGGTTATATTGATTTTTCATTCAATTGCTTGTACATATTTTGGTTTACAACACTAATTAAAATTAATGTAATTAACTGTAATCTTTGTTCATCCCATTATTATGTATTACTTTCCCCCTCACCCAGCTTGTCTATTAATTTTTACTCCTCTCTCCCTTTCCTCCCATCTGTGGTAATCACATAATAATGATTCTGCATGTAAACTTTTCCTTAGCTTTTCATAATAATGGTCTTATTATATTATAGTTGCCTTTTTGTGACTGGTTTACATTAGTCAGCAGAATTTCCACTAAATTTATTCATATTGTGTAGAGTTTCACAAATTCTTTGCCTTTATTTGATGCTGCATTATACCAAGTTTAGCCATTTATCTATTGATGAACACTTGGATTGTTTCCATCTCTTTACTATTGTAATTAATGCTGCAATAATCATGGGTATATGTGTGCGTGTGTGTGTGTGTGTGTGTGTGTGTGTGTGTATATGACTTCACATACCAACTTTTTTTAAAATTTTTTTAAGGATATATACCTAGTATCCTGGATCAAATAGTGTTTTCTGGTCCCAACTTTCTAAGGAAGCATCAAATTGATTTTTTTTTTCTGGGGTTCCCCCCACCTTTTTCTTCTTACCAAACTCCTTTTTCTAGTGATTGCACCATTTTACCTTTCTAACAGGCAGTCGTTAGAACAGAGCCAGGAGACGCCACATGGTTCAAATCAAGAAGAGGGTCCACCAGGGATGTATTCTGTCTCCCTACTTTTTCAATCTGTAATCAGAACAGATCATCTGAGATGCTGGGCTATACGAGGAGGAATGTGGCATCAGGATTGGTGGAAGAGTCATCAACAACCTGCATTATGCAGATGACACAACTCTGCTTGCTGAAACTGAGGAGGACCTGAAGTGCTTGCTGCAGAAGGTCAAGGACTGCAGCCTTCAATATGGATTGAAGCTGAACATCAAGAAAGCAAAGATTCTAACCACTGGGCCAATTGGCAGCATCAGTATAGATGGTGAAGAGATTGAAATTGTTAACAGTTTTAGTTTACTTGGCTCCACAGTCAACACTCTTGGTACCAGCAGCCAGGAAATCAAGAGATGAATTACATTGGTAAAGTCACCTGTCAGGGACCTCTCATTAGTACTGAAGAGCAATGATGTCAGGCTGGAGACTAAGGTGTGCCTGGTCCAGGCTATAGTCTTCGCAATTACGTGCTGTGCATCAGAGAGCCGGACAGTGACTAGGGATGATAGAGAGAGAATTGATGCCTTTGAGCTGTGGTGCTGGAGAAGAGTGCTGAATATACCATGAACTGCTAGGAGAACAAACAGGTTTGTCCTGGAGAGGGTGAAGCCAGAATGGTCCTTGGAGTCAAGGATTCTGAAGTTTCGTCTAACATCAACAACAACAACCAGCAGTATAAGAGAGTTGTCTTTCCACATTCTCATTAGCATTTGTTGTTTGCTGTGTTATTGACCTTAACTGTTGCTGGGGTGAGATGATAAATTTATTGTTTGCTATTTTACTGGACTTAGTTATTGTTACTGGAGTAACATGCTGGGGTGAGATCAGATAGAGTTTTGATTTGTTCCTCTCTAATAGGGAGCTCTGCTGGCCTAGTAATAAGAAGCTGTGTTACGCAGTTCAAATACACCGGATGCTCTGTGGGAGAACGATGTGCAGTCTCCTCCCGTGCAATTAACTGCCTCTGAAAACCCACTGGAGGGTCAGCTATGGTCAGTTCTCACTTGACAGAACACAACAATAATGATGCAAAGATCTCTGATGGCTTTGAAGTAAGGAATTGCTTAGCCAATCAAAGGCATATCGTTCAAATACACTCGGTACTTCCTAGAAAAAAGAACAACATTCTGCTCCTGTTGCGATTTACTGCCACCAGAAACTCACTTGAGGGTCCCTGTGAGTTGGCTCTGACTCTACGGTACATACCAACAATGGTGGTCTTGAGTGTTTCTTCATGTGTTTGTTGGCTATCTGATTAGTCCTCTTTGAAGGATGTCTTTGTTTGTCCTATACCTATTTTCTAATTGGATTATCTTTTTCTTGTTGAGATACTGGAGTTTTACATAAATTTTTGAGATTACCTTGTTAGATATGCTATTGACATATCCGTAAGTTCTTTTTAACTCTTTTGAATTGTTGTTATATGCCATCAAGTTGCCTGTGACTCATAGTGACCCTCTGTACAACAGCCCAAACCCTGCTCTATCCTGTGCCAATCTCACTGTCTCTGACACACCTGTCCCCATTACCCCAGTCACTGAATCAGTCCATCTCATTGAGGGTCTTCCTCTCGCTCCACCTTCTCAAGCGTGACGTCCCTCTCCAAGGACTGGTCCCTCCTTGCAACATGTTGAGAGTATGTCAGACAAAGCTTAAGAATCCTTGCCTCCAAGGAGCAGCCTGGTTTCACCCTTTCTAGGATGAACCTGTTTGTTTTCTTAGCAGTCCTTGGGATTTTCAGTACTCTTCTCCAGCACCACAGCTCAAAAGCATCCATTCTCCTTCTTTCATTCCTTGTCCAGCTTTCTGATTCATAGCAAGTAATTGCAAAGACCATGGCCTGGATCAGGCACACCTTAGTCTTCAGACTGACATTGTTGCTCTTCAGTACTTTGGAGAAGTCTCTGACAGCAGACTTTCCAATGTAATTTGTCTTTTCATTTCCTGGCTGCTGGTATAAGAGAGTTGATCATGGAGCCAACCAAACTGGAGCTGTCAACAATCTCAATCTCTTCATCATCTATCATGATGCTGCCAGTTGGCCCAATGGTGAGAATCTTTTTTTCTTCTTGATGTTGAGCCTCAATCCATATTGAAGGCTGCAGTCCTTGCTCTTTTGCAGCAAGTATTTCAGGTCCTTCTCTGTTTCAGCAAGCAGTGTTGTGTCATCTTTATAATATAGGTTGTTGATGAGTCTTCCTCCAATCCTGATGCCACATTCTTCCTCACAGAGTCCAGCTTCCCGGATAATCTGTTCTGCATATATGTTGAAAAGTTATGGAAATAGGACACATCCTTGGTGTACACCCTTTCCATTATTGAACTATGCAGTGTTTCCTTGCTCTGTTCTGACACCTGCCTCCTGGTCCAAGTATAGGTTTTGCGTGAACACAATTAAGTGTTCTGGGATTCCAACTCTTCTCAGAGTTAGCTACAGTTTATTGTGGTCCACACAGTCAAATGCCTTTACATAGTCAATGAAACACAGATAGACATTCCTCTGGTTCTCCCTGTTTTAAGCCAACATTCACCTAACATTAGCTATAATATCCCTAGTACCATGGCCTCTTCTAAACCCAGCCTGCATTTCTGGCAGTTTTCTGTTGATGTGCTTTTCCAGTTGTTTTTGGATAATCTTCAGCAGAATCTTGCTTGCAGGTGGTATCAATGATGTTGTTGTTGTTGTTATGTGCCGTCGAGTCGCCTGCGACTCATAGCGACCCTATGTACAACAGCCCTAAACTCCGCTCTGTCCTGT
>NW_006399978.1:2993938-3000167 GCF_000299155.1 Elephantulus edwardii | reverse complement strand
TGTGTGTGTGTGTGTGTGTGTGTGTGTGTGTGTGTGTGTGTGTATATCTTCTAGTCAGTTGGGCAGGTAATGGTCCTCTAGATTTCTTGGTACAACTTGGTGAGCACATCCAGGGCAACATCTGTTTGTAGAAATATGTCACTTGGTATATCATCAATTCCTGGGGCCTTGATTTTTGTCAGTTCTTTCAGAGTAGCATAAACGTCTCTCATAACTACAGGCTCTTGCTCATATGTTGTTTCATAGAATTCTGTGTCTGCCAATTTTTTTGGTACAATGACTGTGTACTCTTTCCATCTTCTTTTAATGCTTCCTTGATCATTCAGTATTCTGGCAAAGCATACTTAAGTTTTGCAACTCAAGGCTTGAATTTGTTCTTCAGTTTCTTGAGCTTAAGAAAGGCTGAGGGAATTCTGCCCCTTTGATTTTCTGACTCCCGCTCTTTGCATATTTCATTAAAATACTTTGTCTTCCCATGCTACGTTTTGAAACTTTCTGTTCAACTCTTTTATATTTTTATTTTTTCCTTTTTATTTGGCTTCTCAACGCACTAGTGCAATATCCAGCGTCTCTTCTGACATCCATGTTGGTCATTTCTACCTCTACTCTCTTGGTAATGACCCCCTGCATTCTTCCTGGATGATATTTTTGATATCCTCTCACAGCTCATATGGTCTTCACTCATTAATGTTCAAGGCCTCAAACCTGTTCCTGAGATGGTTTTAAAATTTAGCCAGGATAAACTCAAGGTCAAACTTTGGTTCCCATGGATTTGATTTCATTTTCCTCAGCTTCAGCTTGAACTTGCATATGAGTAGTTGGTGATCTGTTCTGCAATCAGGATCTGGCCTGGTTTCCACAGCTGACATTGAGCTTCTCCAGTGGTTCTTTCCACAGATGTAGTCGATCTGATTCCTATGCATAACATCAGGTGAAATCCATGTGTATAGCCTGTGTTTATGTTTCTTATAAAACATATTTGCTATAAATAAATCATTGATTGTGCCAAATTCCATCATTCTAGCTCCAGCTTTTTTTCTGTCACCAAGTTCATGTTTTCCAATTACTGATCCTTCTCTGTTCTTAACTTTTGCGTTCCAGTCACCCATTATTATTAATGCATCTTGATTGCATGTTCAGTAGAACTCTGATTGTAAAAATTGTTAGAACTATTCTATTTCCTCCTCTTTGGTTCTGATTGTTGGCGCCTATATCTGAATGATGGTGTTATTCACTGGACTTCCTTGTATCTGTATCGGATATTATCCTGTCACTCACAACACTGTATTTCAAGATGGATCTAGAAATGACTTTTTAAAACTATGAAAGCAACCCCATTTTTCCTCACCTTTTCATCTGTAGCATAGTAGATCATATGATTGTCTGACTCAAAATATCCCATGCCAGTCCATCTAATTTCAACAACACCTAGTATGCCAATATTTATGTATTCCACTTCTTCCTTAACAATATATAATTTTCCTACATTCATGGTTCTCACATTTTATGTCCCAATCACTAGTGTCTGCTTACAACTGTTCCTCCTTTGTATTTTCATTCTTGAAAGCTCCACCTCAGTTGCCATATCTGCTAGTCTAAATATTCTCTATTGTACATAGGGTTTTCGAAGGCCTGCTACTTCAGAAGTGGATGGCTAGTCCTCCTTCCTAGTCTGTCTTAATTTGAATTCTCAGATTTAGAACTGTATCTGATAGACAAGCATTTTACAGAAAAGAGCAGATGAAAGATATTTCCCCAATTGTAGAAATAACCAGTAATTTCAGTGTTGTCCCTGCCCTTGACATGTGTGTCTTGACCCACCCGTTTCCCTGCTCCACCAGCATTCCCTTCTACTCCACCTACCCCCTTTAACACCTCTCTCCCACTCTCTCCACTGTCCAGCCCTTGATATGATGGCTTATATCTCAAGCTTTCTGGGCTTCACTGATTCCAAGCACCTCAAGCTGCTGCGAGTTTCTTATTCTGTGGCCAGTATCTCTTTAGTTTAGGAGACTGTAAGTCCAAATAACAGGTACTAGTATCAGGGAAGGCTTCCAATCTCAGATAGTTCTGAGAAAAAGTCCTTTACCTTGAACTTCTACTCCAGGATTGACTTCTTTTGGCTTAGTGCCTTTTCTCTTCCAATTTGTAGCACACTGTAGTCACAATGGAATAGTTTCCTAGGGGAGACTGATTTGTAGAGATATTATAACTGATGTTAGATGAATCTTGGTTAAAAGCAGAGAGTACGAGGGGGATGTCTATCTGTGTTTCATTGGCTATGCAAAGGCATTTGACTGTGTGGACCACAATAAACTGTGACTAACTCTGAGAAGAATGGGAATCCCAGAACACTTGATTGTGCTTATGTGAAACCTATATTTAGACCAGGAGGCAGGCATCAGAAAAGAGTATGGAAACACTGCATGGTTCAAAATCAGGAAAGGAGTTTTCATGGATGCATCCTATCTCCATAACTTTTTACTCTATATGCATAAAAGATTATCTGGGAGGCTGGGCTCTCTGAAGAGGAATATGGCATCAGGATTGGAGGAAGACTCATAAACAACCTGCATTATACAAATGACACAACTTGGCTTGCCAAAACCAAGGAGGACCTGAAGCATTTGCTGTAGAAAGTCAAGGACTGCAGCCTTCGATATGGATTGAAACTCAAGCATCAAGGAAACAAAGATTCTGACCACTGGACCAATTGATGGCCATCATGATAGACAGTGAAGAGACTGAGATTTTTAACAGCTTCAGTTTGCTTGGCTCCACAATCAACACTCTTGGTACCAGTAGCCAAGAAATCAAAAGACGGATTGCACTGGAAAAGTCTGCTGTTGGGCATCTCCAGAGTACTGAAGAGCAACAATGTCAGTCTGAAGATTAAGGTGCGCCTGATCCAGACCATGGTCTTCATAGTTACTTACTATGCATCAGAAAGCTGAACAATAACTAAGGATAATATAAAAATAATTGATAACTTTGAGTTGTGGTGCTGGAGAAGAGTATTGCATATACCATGGATGGCTAAGAGAACAAAGAAGTTTGTCCTAGAGAGAGTGAAACTAGACTGCTCCTTGAAAGCAAGGATTCTTAAGCTCCGTCTGACATACTTTGGTCATGTTGCAATGAGGAACCAGTCCTTGGAGAAGGACATTATGCTTGGGAGGATGGAAGGACATCACAAGAGAGGGAGACCCTCAATGAGATGGATTAACTCAGTGCCTGGGGTGGGTGTGCCAGAGACAGTGAGTTTGGCACAGGATAGAGCAGTGTTCAGAGCTTTTTGTTGTACATAGGATCACTATGAGTCGCAAGTGACTCAATGGCACTTAACCACCAAAATAACATCAAGAAAACAAAAATCTTCAATAGACAACAATTGGAGCAACAGACAACATTATGGTAGACAGAGAAAAGATTGAAGTTATCAACCATGTCATTTTACTTCGCTCCATAATCACCACCCTTGGTGGCAGTAAAGAAATCAAAAGATATGTTGCCTTGGGAAAGTCTGCTGTCATGTCATCCAAAGTTCTAAAGAGCAAAGTTGACAGTTTAAAGATGAAGACAAGTCATAGTATTTTCATTTGCTTCTTATGCGTTTATATATTGGACAATAAGTAAGAAAAACATACGAATAATTAACATTCAAATTATGGCATGGACAGAAAGTATTGAATATATCATGTACTGCCAAAAGAATAAATAAATCTGTCTTGAAAGAGATGCAACCAGGGTCCTCCTTGGAGACAAAGATGGTGAAACTTTTTTTATCTTATTTTGAGTATAGTTCTAGTCTTTAGAGAGAGTCACTTGGGAAAAGTTTATGGTCAGCCAAAGAGAGAAAGACTCTCAACAAAATGGATTGACACAGTGACTACCACAGTGGCTTTGAACATGACAGATCATGAGAATGATGAGGCTAGGGCAAGATTCAGATTTGTTGTTACTAATTGTTCTAATTGCCTGTCAGTTTGCTGTACTGAGATAACTTGAGGGTTGTTGTGATACTAAAAGCTATGGCACTGGTGTGTCAAACGTCACAAGGGTTACCCATGGTGGACAGGTTTTAGAACTCCCATATTAAGATAGACTAGTAAGCAGCTTTGGCCGTCCACTGCTTAAATAACAGGCCTCTGAAAACCCTATGAAAAGATAATGTTTGTTCATAGAGTCACTATTACTTGTGGTCAACTAGACATCCCCTAACAACATGAAGAAACATCTAATTTGTGCTCTACTGATTGTATGTTTCTGGTTATATTTGATGGTCTAATTATGTTGTAGATTGGAATACAAAAGTTTGCTTAATTTTTTCTTTGATGATTTTTATAGTTTTGCATTTTACACCTATGTCCTTGGTCCATCTTGAGTTATTTTTTTGTGTGTGGCATGAGTTCTGGGCCTTGTTTCAATTTTCTGTAAATTTACAGCCAATTTTTCCAGTATCACTTATTAAAGAGGCTGTACTTAGTGGATTTCTTCTCTTTGTTAAAGATTATTTGTCCATAAGTGCTTGGATTTATTTCTGGCTTCTCAATTCTTTTTCAGTGGTCTGTGTACCTGTTACTGTACCAGTACCCAACTGTTTGATTACTGTGGCTCTGTAGGAGTTGAGCTGAAGATGTACAAGGTCCACCACTTTGTTTTCCTTGCATCTTAAATAGTACTTTGTTTATCTGGAGTCTCTTTCTTTTTGATATGAAGTTGGCAATTACATTTTTCATCTTTTTGAGAAATGTTAACGAACGCTGATCAGAATTTTATTATATATTTAGAACAATTTTGGTAATGTTACTATTTTCATAATTCTAAGTCTTCTAATCCATGAACATGGTGTATTCTTCCATTTATGTGAACATCTCTTTTGGTTTCTTGCAGTAATGTTTTATAGTTTTCTTTATATAGGCATTTTTTTATCTCTGGTTAGATTTATTACTAAATAATCATCTTTTGGGTGGTTATTGCAAATGATACTGTTTTCCTTATTTCCTTTAGGCATTCTTTTTGTTACTATAGAGAAACCTGACTGATTTTTGTATGTTGACCTTGTACCCTGCCAATCAACTGTCAGGTTTCATGAGGCAGAATCAAATCTTCCTTGTAAATCTAATTTTTTGCAATTAAGACTATCATCTGCTTTACTTCAGGTGAATTGACTTAGATGTTTCCCACCACCCCAAACCCCACTGTTGTTTACTCAATTCTGATTTATAGGACCCTCTAAAAGAGAGAAGGACTGACCCCCAGACTTTCCAAGACTGTGTTTTTTTTCTAGAACCTTACTGCTCATCTTTCTTCCTAAAAGTGGTGGGTGAATTTGTAAGATTAACTTTTTGGTTAGCAGCTATTGTGTATATGATTATGCAATAATTAAATGTATAAATCTTCCCAGCAATATCGAGAATAATGCTTGATGAAACAACTGGACATTGTAGTTACAACGAATTATCACAAAGGGAGGAATACTGCCAGTGGGTATTCCTGTGAGGAGGTGGAGACCAGGAGAGATGTGACCCACAGTGCTAGGTAATCTCCAGAGTCTTTGCTCTCATAGAGCTGTGTTGAGAAGCATATTTCTAAAAGCCCATATTTTTGCAACTATTGCAAATGTTAAATCTTTTAACTTAATTATGACCTCTGCTGTCTGGTCCTCATGCTTTTTGGCTTGCCTTCCCCCTGTCTTTCCTGTAGTGCTATTGAATGGCCTTGGATGATGTTGGTCATCTTTGAGATCTGGCTCAGAGGCAGTTAGTTGAGTTGTGGACATGTGTATGTAGGTGGGTTTTCAGTTACTCTGTGGAGGGTTAGGTGCTACCAACTGGCCAAGTGTTGTTAGCATTGGTTCTAGAATCCTCTGTAGCCTGGGGCATACAGGTAAGGGCCAGAGCAGGAGACAGTGCCACTGTATCCATTTAACTCAGGGCCCTTGGGATCAAGGAGAAGATTTCAGGGGAGAAGAGGAGACCCTCAGTCAGGACAGACAGGTACCAGCGTTAGGTGTGCTGAGTAAGGAGGTGGGGGGGGCGGGGAAGGATCAGGAAAAACTTGGGGTGTTCTTAGGTAGAGAATTATCAAAGACTATTTTGGGTGAATTTGTGATCAGATTTGACTTGCTAGCACTGTGGCATTTGGACAAGAACAAACTGGGAGGAGGGTAGAGAGAATAGTGCAACAATGAATGAGTGGAAGCCCAAAATCTCTGTAAATGTTTATG
>NW_006399978.1:2978882-2993838 GCF_000299155.1 Elephantulus edwardii | reverse complement strand
ATCTCTGTAAATGTTTATGAAAATTAATAAAATATAATTATAGAAAAGAAAAAAAAAGAAAAAAAGAAAAAAAAAAGATTTGACTTGCTATGGTAGCCCATGGAAAAGTTGAGAATTTCTGTTTTGGTATTGTGTTGGCTGTGGTGTTGCAAGACGTTGAGGGGCTCCATGCTGTGGAAGTGAGAGGAAGGAGCAAGCAGGAGTTTTATAGGACACGGACTTCTCATTCCAGCTTGTCAACATCCTGAGGAGTTATAAATGTCACCTCCCTACCCCAGCAAGCTCTCTACTGCTGGCCCAGTAAGCCTCACTCAGAAATGTGTGCCACCCCATCTCCATTCCTGGAAGTCTTTTGGGGTGACTGCTGGATGCAAGGGATTAAGAATAAAAGCCTGTACCTTTTTTTGAGGGAGAACGTTCTCAAATGTAGTGCACATGTTTTGAGTGCAGAATCAGACAAAAGATTTTGAGTCAAAGCCACCTGGTGTGTTATCTGAGTGCCCTAGGGCTGCTGTGACAACAATATGTGACTAGGTGACTTTTGAGGACAGCATTTTATTGTCTCATTGTTCTGGGGATTAGAAGTCTGAATCAGATGAGGAACTGACCTTGTTGATAGCTCTGAGAGTACCTAAGTGTCCCATGGCTTGTGGATTAATGTTGTTGTTAGGTGCTGTTGACTTAACTATGATTCATATCTGACCCTATGGATAATGGATCTGAACCCTGCCCTATTCTGCATCATTCTCACCATCCAGATATACTTGAATCCATTGCTATAGAAACTGTGTAGATCCATCTTTTTGAGGGCCGCCTTCTCTTTTGCTGACCCTTAACTTTTCCAAGCAAGATGTTCTTTTTTACAAGTACTCCCTCTGTCACACCCTGCCACCAGCAACATGAGTATGTGAGCTGAAGTTTCAGCGTCTTTGCCTCTATGGACCACTGTGGCTGCATTTTATAGAAGACATATTTGTTTGTTCCTTTGACAAAACATGAGATGGATATTCACTACTCTTCTCCCAACACCACAACTCAAATGCATCAGTTTTCCTGTCATCCATATTCCTGGTTCAACTTTCAGATGCATAACACGTTACTGAAAAGACTATGGTTTGGATCAGGCATATCTTAGGCTTTTTCCTGACATTATTGTTTTTCAGCACCTTGGAGAGGTCCCTGACAGTACGTTTCCCCAATGCAATGCATCTTTTATTTCCTGACTGTTGGTACCAAGGGTTTTGATTGTGGATTCAAGGAAGATGCAATCATTGACAGTTTCTCTCTTTTTCCATCTATTATGGTGTTGCCTATCTGCCCAGTAGTGAGGATTTTTTTTAATGTAATGACCTTCCTTGTCCTTTTTTTTTTTTAAATAATTTTTAAAAAAAAATTTTTCTTACAGAGGTTTTGGATTTCCATTCACTCATTGCCGCAATTTTCTCCCTTCCCACCCCTCCCCACCAGCTCGCTTCCCCCTCCGAAGAGAGAAGAAAGAAAAAAGAAAAGAAAAAAAAATCCTTCATTAGTATACAATTCCCACGTCCCTTCCCCCCACCCCCACCCCGAGTACACTTCTCTATGCAACCTTAATTCTGGATTCCTGTGCTAACCATAATACTCAATCATATATCACTTCTAATCTGTTCATTCACTCATCTGTTTCAATATACATAATTTATCCAGTTTTTTTCTGTCATACCCCCACCCTGATGTCAGACCCATTCTACAACAGTGGCACCATGCAGTATTTGTCCCTTTGTGACTGAGATATTTCATTCAGCATAATGAATCTATATTGAAGTCTGTAGTCTTTGATCTTCTACAACAAGCATTTCAAGTCCTCCTCACTTTCAGCAAGCAAGGTTGTGTCTTCTGTATAATGAAGGTTTTTAATGAGTCTTTCTGATACTGCATTCTTTCTTATAAAGTCCACCTTCTTAAATTCTTTGCTCAGCATACAGATTGAATAGATATAAAGGATACAACCCCAACACACAACTTTCTTAATTTTGAACCATGTGTATAGTATTTTCTTGCATTTTTTTCAGATAATAGCTTCTTGCTCTAGCTGTAGGATTCCCAAGAGTACAACCACGTGTTCTGAGAGTCCCATTCTTCTCAATGTTGGGCCATAAGTTGTTATGACCCACACAGACAAATGTCTTTGCATAGTCAATAAAACACAAATAGACATCATTTTGGTATTCTTTGCTTTCAGCCAAGATCCATCTGACATCAGCAGTGATAGCTCTGGTGACATGACCTTGACTAAATCCGACCTGAACCTCTGACAGTTCTCTTTTGATGTACTGTTCCATCTTTTTTGAAATAATCTTCAGCAGGGGTTTACTTGCATGTTATATTAATGATATTGTTTGATAATGTCTATATTCTATTGGATTACCTTTTGTAAAAAAATGAGAACAAATATACATATCTTTCAGTCAATTGGTCAGGTAGCTGTCCTTCAGATTTCCTGACACAGCCTGGTGAGCACATCTAGGACTGCATATATTTGTTGAAACATGTTGGTTGGTATTCCATCAGTTTCTGAGACTTATTTTATAGCTAATGCCTTCAATGCAGCTTAAAATCTTTATTAATCACCATTGGTTCTTTATCATATGCTATTATCTGAAACAGTTCTGGGTCTGATACTTCTTGGATCATTCAAGATATTGCCCATTGCCTCTTTCAGTATAGCAACTTGAGGCTCAAGTTTGTGTCTTAGTTATTTTAGCTTGAGAAATGCCAAACAAGTTCTTTCCTTTTTGGTTTCCAACTCCAGCTCTTTGCACATTTTGTTGTAATACTTTGTCTTCTTGATCTGCTCTTTGAAACCTTCTGTTCATCTCTTTTAAGCATTTCTTCCTTTTTATTTTGGCTTCTTGATATTTTTGTCAGACATCCAATTTGGTCTTTCTCCTTTGTCTTACTGATAGGAAGCTTACATTTACATAGCATCTTCCTTATGTATCTGTCCAGGCCTCTTTTCCCTTTTGTAAGACACCACTCAGAAGGGATTGTTTATTAATGGCTTAGTGGTAAGGAGTTGGGTTGCCAACCTGAAGGCAAAAGGTTTGAATTCACCAGCTGCTTTACAGTAGAAATTTGGACAGTCTCCTTCCATGTGATTTACTACCTTGAAAAACTTGCTGGAGGCTCACCTATGAGTCAGTTCTGACTTGATGGCACATAATAACAGCAACACAACAACTGCAAACCTACTCTGGGATGCCTTGCTTAACATAAAAAGAGAACAGTGTTGTGCTCACAGGGGTTAGGATGTCAGGTATTTTGGGGAACACAATTCTGTTCATAACAGGGAAATATAAAGACAAAATGATGCCACAATAACCTTGTGCATTTATGTCCTAGATAATTGAGTTTTTAAAAAATATAGATTATTGGCACTAATGTGCCTATCCGAGTGCCCCGTCCCTGCTCCAAGGGCTGTGAAGAGCAGCAGGAGAAAGGTGTCCTGGGCCAGAGAGGACTGGCATCATACTGCAGAAATTGACTACTGTGCAATTCTTGGAATTAACCTTCTTTAGTTAGATGGAGTTTTAATTTAAATGAGGTTTTGCTAATTTTAAGTGTTAAGCATTTTGCATTAAAGTATCTATGTAATAAAAATAATTTACATAATAGAACTTTTGTATCTTAAATACTTGACTATAATTTATAGTTTCAGAGGAACATTTGGTTCTGTCTTAACCTTTTATGATGGTAGAAGAGCTGGGAGGTCTGGTTTCTCTAGTTTCTTGAATGTAACTGACTTATCCTCTGTACTCTCCCTCAGCTTGCTTTCCTTAAGCTGTGGGGTTTGAAGACCTCAATTTAGTGGCCATGAAGAAAGTACTGAATAGTGAACATAGTAAAGGTTAAGGTGCTGTATGTTAAATGTTTTTTCTACTCACTATTAGATTTTCTAGTAAAGGTTAAGGTGCTGTATGTTAAATGTTTTTTCTACTCACTATTAGATTTTCTATTTGTGTGTTTGTATACACTAGATCTATTTCTAAGTTGTGTTAAATCATTTCAGGAGCTGGATGGAATGGATGGAGGCTGTGGGAAGAGAGTGGGCTTGGAGATTCCTTGTCTTCAGTCATGCTGAGAAGCTTTAGGAATGTGGGAGGAATTATCTTTTTATAGCATGCCCATGTCTAGGAATTTTAGCTGAAATAAACTTCTCTGCCTTTTTCATCTATTTTGCTAGCGATACTGATGTCTCTTTTCTTTAAAACAACCATAGAGGGCTATCAGCAGCCTGTTGTAGAAATTCCTTTGTGGGAATTAATGCTTTCTGATGTTATTGCATGTGTCAGTATTGTTTGCTTCTCAGCTTGTGGACGAGAGTGTTCTTCGATTTTCAAGTACTATAAATAGAATTTCAAACATGCAAAGTTTATGTGATTCCTCCCCCCCCCCTTTTCCAAAGCAGTATTATTTTCTTTGTCTTTATTACAATTGTACCCTGTAACAGGCTTTTTAAATTCCCTGGGAGATTTTTATAGGTACCTCCTCCATGCAGTTGGCTATCCTGCCAGCTGAGCTTAAGGTTCTTTTATAATATCTAGCAAAGCTCACTCTATGTTCAGCGTGGGCTATAGTTGTATTTAAGGCTGCTAGACTAGTATATGAGATACTAATATAGCCATGTCAGTTAACCAATCTTTTTAAGTGTGTTCATTGTGGTTTTACTCCAGCCACCCAAACCACTTGACCTAGAAACAAAAGGAAGTGTGTAGCACTGAGAACTATAATGCTTAAATCAGATCTCACAGACATACATGTCCAGCTGTAAACCTGGGGAGCACAGTGGGGTGTCCTAGACCATGAATGTCCTTATTGTGTTCCTTCATTCCCAAGAATGAGTGTGCTATGAAACAGTCAGAACAAAATCAGTTTTTAAAAGTGGCTACTTCAGCCACTTTTTTCCACTTTTAAATTATTAGCTTATTTTACTTTTACAAACTATTCTGTGCTACCTTGATAAGCAGAGGCCCTACAAGTGAAAGATCCACCAAGCTGAAAAGGTATGCTAGTGAAAATTATACTCGTGGTTAAAGATATATGATAACTGGAATATTAATATAATGAAATCTAATTCAGAAATATACTCTCTAGTTCTTTATTTCAAATTCCAATTTAAAAAAAATAACATTTAGAAATCTAAAAAATGTTTGCTTTAAGACCTACAAATGTCAATGTTGAAATAGCTGAATGTGGCAGGATAAATTTAGGGATGTTAATTTGTATCTTCCCTCACCAACTGTGCTCACTCAGAGAGAGAGTAGGTGCTATACTTCATTGCTTCAGGGGAGGACTTAAAAAGAAGAAGAAAGAACAGATTGCATAAAACTCAGGTGTACAATTTCATTAATAAATTACCAAAGGAACCATAATGTACCCACTAGCCAGATTGAGAAAAATACTAGAGGTGGGGGAAAAAAGGCATAAACCTTGGAAAGGAAGACATTATCTCTGTTTGCAAGATATATGGAAAACTATAATGCATTATTATGTAACTGAACATTCTTTTTTAAAAAAATTGTGATTTTAATGGAAGTTTACAGAAAAGTTAGATTTTCATTCATTCATTATTGCACATTTTCTTCCCTCTCCCTCCCCTAGATCACTTAAAAAAAAAGTCATTCATTGTTGCAGTTTCCTCTGGACTACTGTCCTACAAATGATGCCTAATTATATATTCCTTTTAAATACGTTTTTTCCCTTCATCTGTTCCAACGCAGTGTTCATTATCTAGTCCCCTCTTTTTTTAGTTTCCCCTTAGCATCCCATGTCAGTCTTGTTTTATAACAGTGGTATTATGCAGTATTTGTCCTTTTGTGACTGAGATATTTCATTCAGCATAATGTCCTTGTTGGTCACCTATGTTATATATTACTGTAATAATAATAGTATAGTATTCCATTGTATGAGTATATCCTAGAGTTTTTTAAAATAAAATGTTTCTTTAAAAAAAGACACCCTTACCTCAGAAAGTGGACATATGAGGTAAAGAAGCAACCTAGTTAACATTTTAGGTATGAGAGAATCAGGAACTTCAACAACAGTGGATCAGAGTAGGAACCTCCAGCAATACCATCTCATGTATCTGGACACAACTATCTGTCACTTACATCAAACCCACTCTCTGATGCTATATTAACACCTAACCATACCTCATCATTTTCTTCACCAATTTCTTTTCTGTGAAGGGAGACTCATTCTATAGTTTCCCTCTCTGGACCACACTGCCTCTACTTTCTTTTTTTTTTTTCCCCCTTTTTAATTTTTATTTTAATGAAAGTTTTCAGAGATTTTGGATTTCCATTCATGAATTGTTGCACACTTTCCTCCATGACCACCCCTCCCCGCCAGTTTGCTTTTCTCTTTGAAAAGTTAAAATTTTTTTTCTTTCATTGTTATACAATGTCCCCAGCACTCCAGTCCACGCCACTATGCAGCTTTCATTCTGGACTTTTGTCATGACAATAATACCTAATCATATATTCCTCCTAAACAGTTCTCTCTTATCTGTTTCTCTCTCTCATCTGTTTCCATGCAGTATACATTATTTATCCTCTCCTAGTTTCTCCCCAACCCCGATGTCAGTCCCACTTTACAACAGTGGTACTATGCAGTATTTGTCCTTTTGTGTCTGAGATATTTCACTGAGCATAATGTCCTCCAGGGTCACCCATTTTGTATAATATTTCATGAGTTCCTTGTTTTTCAATGCGGCATAGTATTCCATTGTGTGAATATACCAGAGCTTCTCTGTCCATTCGTTTGTTAGTGGGTACTTGGGTTGTTTCCAACTCTTTGCTATAGTGAACAAAGCCACAATAAACATGGGTGTGCATGTATCGGTTTGGGTGGCAGTTCTGGTTTCTTAAGAGTATAACCCAAGTAGTAGAATTGCTGAGTCAAGTGGTATTTCTATTTCCAACTCTTTGAGAAAGTGCCATACTGCATTCCATAGTGGTTATACCATATTACACTTCCACCAACACTGAATAAGGGTTTCAGTTTCTCCACAACCTCATCAGCATTTCTTGTTTGCTGTTCTGTTAAATTTTGCTATTCTTACTGAGGTGAAATGATATCTCATAGTTTTTGAGTCTTTAGGTTTTTAAAAGAACTTTCTACAATTGTAGTAATGCTGTCTTTATGTTCTGTCCAATACTACAATCATTAATAGGTAGTTCAGTCCTGGAAAGTCAAAGATAAAAAGACACTGTGCAATAAAGAAATTAACCAAGGCAGTAGAAATATAACATTAATATGCAAATGTTAATAATTTAAATATGTACAACAAAAGCAAGAAATATGGAAGAAATAGCTCATTTATGATTGCACACAGCCCATTTATAAAAGCAGTCATAAATATAAAGTACATAAGGATTGTAATCAAGAGGCAGTGGTGATGAACAATGAAATTCAGGCTGCTCTGAAGTACTTGTCAAAAAATAAAGCCCAGGAATTGATGAAATACCAGTTGACATATTTCAGCAAACAGATGCTGACCTGGACATGCTCAACAGGTTGTGCCACGAAACCTGGCTGACTGGTAGAGATCCATATTTATAACCATTCCAAAAAAAAGGTGACCCAACAGTATGAAAAATACCATACCAAAAAAAAAGTATTATGCAATATCTCTCATATCACACACAGGAAAAATCCTGCTGAAGAGTATCCAGAAATGACTAGAACAGTATTTTGACAGAGAACTACCAGAAATATGAGCTGGGTTTAGAAGAGGCTGTGGCACTTGAGACGTTATCGCCAATATCAGATGGATTTTGGCAGAAAGGAAGAGAACCAGAGGGATATCTATCTGTGTTTCATTGACGACTTTTGATTGTGTTGGATCACAACAAATTGTAGTTAACCTTGAGAAGAATGAGAATCCAGAACACTTCATTGTGCTTATGCAACACCTATCCTTAGACCAGTAAGCAGTCCTCAGGACAGAGCAGGGAAATACTGCATGGTTCAAAATCAGCAAGGGGGTGTATCAGGGATGCATCCTGTCTTCATACCTTTTCAATCTATATGCAGAACAGATAATTCAGGATGTTGGGCTTTCTGAGGAGAAATGTGGCATCAAGATTGGAGGAAGATTCATCAATAACCCATGTTATGCAGATGATACAGCCTTGCTTGCTAAAACTTGAGTTGGACCTGAAGTGCTTGCTGCAGAAGGTCAAGGACTGTATTCTTCAATATGGATTGAATCTCAGCATCAAGACAAAGATTCTCACCACTGGACCAATTGGCACGACCGTGATGGATGGAGAAGAGATTGAGGTTGTTAACAGTTACAGCTTGCTCAGTTCCACAGTCAACACTCTTGACACCAGCAGTCAGGAAATCAAAAGACAAATTGTAGTAGGTAAATCTGCTGTCATGGACGTTTCCAGAGTACTGAGAAGCAACAGTGTCAGTCTAGAGACTAAAGTGTATCTGATCCAGTACAAGGTTTTCACAATTAGTTGTTATGCATCAGAGAGCTGGATAATGGAGAATTGATGCTTTTGAGTTGTGCTGGAGAAGAGTCTTGGACTGCCAAGAAAACAAATAGGTGTGTCTTGGAGAGAATAAAATTAGATTTCTCCTTGGAGCCTAGGATTTTGAAGTTTTGTCGTACATACTTTGGGCATGTGGCCAGAAGGGACCAGTCCTTGGAGAAGGACATCATGATCGAAAGGCTGGAGGGACAGTGTAGGAGAGGAAGAGCCCAGATGAGATGGATTGATACAGTGACTAGGGAAATAGGGGTAGATGTGTCACAGTCAGTGATATTGGCTCAGAACAGGGCAGGCTTTAGAGTGATTTTACATAGGATCACTATGAGTTGAAGGCAACTTGATGGCACATAAGAATAACAATATCAAAAACATAAATTAGAAAAATAATGAAACATTCCAGAAAAATAGGAAGGTATATTTGAATAAATGGGCTTTGCTTTGGTTTAGGACATCTCAACTTCATTAATCAGTTCTGTTCTCCCCAAGTTAATCTATAAATTTAATGAGACTCCGGTAACAATTTAATAAAACCCACAATAAAATGTGATAGTCTTTTTTTTTAGGAGGTGGAGATTGGACAGGTTTATTTCTAAAGATAGAAACCAACATGAATTATTAGCTAGAATTTAGAAAAGAAAGAGCTAAAAAGAAGAGGCTATCAGAAATGAAAATATACTGTAATAGCTTCTGTGTTTTAGTGTGGTTCTGGGTATGGACAGAAAAATGGACCAGTTGAAAAGGAAGTTCAGAAATATACCCATATATAAGTGTAAATCTACTATTTTATAATAGGGTATTTATCCAGTTAACTAAGTCAAAGATGGATTTTTAAATAATCGGAGCTAGGATAAATGGATACATACCATTTTGAAAAATATGCCATTAAAATTGTACCTAAGGATTGAAGCTCAACACCAAGAAAACGAAGATTCTCACCACTGGGCTGATTGGCAGCATCATGATAGATGGTGAAGAGATTGAGATTTTTGACAGATTCAGTTTGCTTGGCTCTACAATTAACACTCTTGGTACCAGCAGCCAGGAAATTAAAAACTAATTGCATTGGGAAAGTCTACTGTCAAAGACCTTTTCAAGGTAGTGAGGAACAACGATGTCAGTCTGGAGACTAAGGTGTGCCTGATACAGGCCATGGCCTTTGCCATTACTTGCAGTGCATCAGAGAGCTGGACAATGGCTAAGGATGATAAGATGCCTTTGAGCTTTGGTGCTGGAGAAGAGTATTGACTATGCCATGGACTGCTAGCCAGGCAAACAAGTTCGTCTTGGAGAGGGTGAAGCCAGGCTGCTCCTTGAAGGCAAGGATTCTAAAGCTTCTTCTGACATATTTTAGACATGTTGCAAGGTGGGATCAGTCCTTGGAGAGGGACGTCATGCTTGGGAGGGTGGAGGGACAGTGCAGGAGAGGCAGACTATCGATGAGATGGATTGATTCCATCACTGAAGTAATGAGGGTAGATGTGTCAGAGACAGTACAGTTAGCACAGGATAGAGCAGGTTTCAGGGCTGTTGTACATAGGGTTGCTGTGAGTCACAGGTGACTCGATGGCATATAACAACAACCATATTTAAGAATGAACTCTTAAGTGGATCAGAGAAAAGAAAATTATCCAAGTATAGGTGAATATAATTTTGTCCTAGGAAAGGTTTTTAAAAATATGATTCTTAATTCCTATTTAACAAATTTACAGATGAATTTGATAACGTTAAAAACAGTAACAGGAAAAAAAACCAACCCACCACAGTAACAGTAAAACCTTTTGCCAAAAGTACCTCCCCAAACCATCTAAGACAAAAGTAAAAAAGATAAATTTTGAAAACCTTTTTTGTAACATAAAATATTTTAAGCACAAGTATTTTAATAGTTAAAATCCTATAGGAAAATGGACAAAATACATGAGCATATAACATACACATATACATATATGGTTGAGAGAAGACAGAAGAAGGGGGTGAATGATGTATACTGCATTGAAACAGATGAGGGAGAGAACTGTTTAAAAGGGATATATGCTTAGGTATTATTGTCATGACAGGAGTCCAGAATGAAGGCTGCACAGTGGAGTGGACTTGGGAGGAGGGATTATATAATAATGAAAGAGTTTTTATTTTACTTTTCAAGGAGAAGAGTGAATTGGGGGAGCGGGGGCAGGCCAGGAGAAAAGTGCAACAGTGAATTAAAGGAAACCCTAAGTCTCTGTAAACTTTCATTAAAATAAATTTTTTTTAAAAAAGACCTTAAACTTCATTAGGATACTATTTCTCACAGAGATTGTATAAAATGTGGCTTGTGTATCCTTTGTTGACTAGGCTGTGGGGAAGCAGGTACTCTCATGCATTGATGGTGTGAATTCAAAATGGTACAGCTCATGGGAGATATTTTGACAGTGTCTACCTAAGTTATATAGCCCTTTTAACCTTTGAGCACATTTTTAGGCCCATACTTTGAAGATACACCTCTAACAGTACAAAGACCATATTCACAAGATTATTCATTGGAACATTATTTGCAAAACATTATAACATAGGTAATTGAATAGGTTACTTTACATCCCTGTGGAGCACTATGAAATAGAAAAGAAATGTATGTTGAAGATCTCAGAGAGTGAAAAAGCTCAAGTGTAAAAATAGTATGGCATCTTTTATGTAATAAAGGAAGTGGAAGAAAGTGTACAAGTAACTGATTATTATTGCAAAAAGAAACATGGGAAGAAAAATCAGTTACCTATGGTTTAAAATCAGGAAGAGTATATGCCAGGAATGCATCGTATCTCCATACATTTTCAACCTATCTGTGGAACAGATCATTTGGGACGCTGGGTTCTATGAGGAGAAATGTGGCATCAAGACTGGAGGAAGACTCATCAACAACCTACGTTATGCAGATGGCAGAATCTTGTTTGCTGAAACTGAGGAGGACCTGAAGCACTTGCTGTAGAAAGTCAAGAACTGAAACCTTCAATGTGGATTGAAGCTCCACATCAAGAAAACAAAGATTTACACCACTGGGCTGATTAAAATCGGCAGCATCACGATAGATGGTGAAGAGTCTGAGACTGTTAACAGCTTTACTTTGCTTAGCTCCACAATCAACACTTTTGGTACCAGCAGCCAGAAAATTAAGATGAATTGCATCGGGAAAGTCCGCTGTCATGGCATCTCCAGAGTACTGAAAAGCACCAGTGTCACTCTGGAGATTAAGGTGTGCCTGATACAGGCCATAGTCTTCACAATTATGATAGCTGGACAGTGACTAGGGATGATAGAATGCAAATTGATATCTTTGAGCTGTGTTACTGGAGAAGAGTATTTAATATACCATGGTCTGCCAGGAAAACAAATAGGTTAGTCCTGGAGAGGGTGAAACCAGGCTTCTCCTTGGAGGTAAGGTTTCTGAAGCTTTGTCTGACATACTTTGGACATGTTGCAAGGAGAGACCAGTCCTTGGAGGGGATATTATGCTTGGGAGGGTGGAGGGACAGCTCAGGAGAGGGAGACTGTCAATGAGATGGATTGATTGGAGTTTGGAGTTTGGTGTATCAGATGCAGTAAAGTTGTCTCAGGATAGAGTAGGGTTCAGAGCTGTTGTACATAGGGCCGCTGTGAGTCATGGGTGACCTGATGGCACATAACAACAGCAACAAACAAGGAACGATGTGAGAGAGAATGGATAGTGGAGAAGAGAGATGTATGTATTCCAGAGAAGGTAATGACTCAGTTCTGAGTAGATCTTTTTATATACCTTTGAGTTCTGGAAATATATTAGTCTTGTACATGTCAAAAAATGAATTCACATAAAAAGAAATGAACACACCTGTGAAACATTGACAGAAATAAAAACAATATGACTAACTTTTGAGTATTGGTTCTTTATATATACCTTTCTTTTAAGAGGGTAAAATAATTGGATTTTTCTGTTGGCAGGTTTTTTTAAGTAGAATAAGTGAAGCAATTCTCAAATTATTTTGTGTGTCATGGAATTGAATAAATGAATCACTACTTTGAATTCCCTGGTTCTCACTGTAAACAAAAGAAGAAATAAACATGGAATGGGGTTGGGTTGGAATTGGAGCATCCAGTCATTTCTAAAATTAAACTATGTACACACACACACACACACACACACACACACACACCCTAGCACTTAAAGTCTGGCTGCATTCAGGTCTTGTTTCTAAATACTATTTCTCACGAAAAGGAACCATCACTCCTTGGATAATGGTTCATTCCAAGACTGGGCTAAGTAATTAGGATAGGAGATGACTTTTGTTCATCCTTTTTCACATAAAGGAACTTGCAACTTAAATATGTTAGGAGTATATCTAAAGGTCATGAGTTGGCTATACAGGGACAAAAGGCAATGTGATTATCAAAATAAGAAAATAATGATATCTAACGCTCTAAATAAAATAGGAACTCATGATACTATATTGATGTTGTATAGAAAGGAAGGAAGGAAGGAGGGAGGGAGGGAGGGAGGGAAGGAAGGAAGGAAGGAAGGAAGGAAGGAAGGAAGGAAAAAAAATTCTTAAAATGCCAAGTGATACAGATGAGTTGGGAAGCCACCATTTTGCAGCATCATTGTAAAGTTTGGTTTGGACAAGAATCATTTGTTGATTTAAACCTGTAAACCTGTAAACCTTTAAACATCATTCCTCTGGGAATGATGCCTCAAGAATAAATCAGGGTCATGTCTGTTACATTCTGGAAGGGGTCAGACCATGCATCAGACTAGCAGAGATGTCAAATACACCCAGGGTTAGAATATTCTACATTGTAACTATCAGAAAAGAGTTAAGCTGAGGTTCTTTCCAGTCTGATGGAGATGTCTGTGACCTCAAACCTGAGGTAGCCTGGATAAATTGTCAAAACTGGAATGTGGATTACAGATGATGTACATGTATCAATTTTTAGTGTCCAGGGGTTGATAACTAATGTCATTACAGAAAAGAAATGTTTTGTTCTTAGGAAGAACATACCAAAGTGTTAGGGATAAAAGAGAATAGTGTAAAAAACGTGGGGAGAAAAAATTTGTCAGTGACTTGTCTGCCAAGGGACTCATTTCAAAAATTTATAGAAAAGTCTAGCATCTTAACAAGAAAAATACAACTACAAAAAGACAATTACAAGATGGGCAGGGGTTAGGAGAAGATATTTCACCAAAGAAGACATGCAGATGGCAAACAAAACATGAAGTTGTGCTCAAGATTACGGACTATTGTTGTTGGGTACCATCTAGTTGGAACTGACAGTTGACTCCAGTGGGTTTTCAGAGGCAGAAATCACGCAAGAGGAGATTGCTCCCACTTTCTCCCACGGAGCAGCTGGTCAGTTTGAACCACGTACCTTTAGGTTAGGGAGTTCTGGTGGCTTAGTGGCAAGACGATGCACTGCAAACCCAAAGGCACATAGTTTGAGACCACCAGCTCCTCTGCTGAAGAAAGATGGTCAGTCTCCTACCATGAAATGAACTGCCTCTGAAAACCGGCCGGAGGGTCAGCTATGGGTTGGTTCTGACTCTGTGGTACACAACAACAGCAGCAGCCTTTAGGTTGGAAGTGCAATTCTTTATCACTAAGCCACCTGAGCTCCCTAGCTATTATTGAGATGCAAGTAAAAGTAACAGTGAGATATCATCTCATGCCAGCAGTAACAGCAAATTTCAATAAGACAGCAAACAAGAAATGATAGCAAGGGTGTGGAGACCTTGAAACTCTCATGCATTGCTGTATGAATGTGAAACCATGCTGTCGCTATGGAAAACAGTTGATGCTTTTTTAGAAAATTACAAATAACAATATCATTCAATCCAGCAATTGCACTACAAAGTGTATGTCCCATAGAAACAAGAGCTGTAGGCACAGCCATGTTAACTGCAGCATTATTTACAGTAACAGAGTGATGGAGACAATACAAATGTTCATCATCAACAGACGATGAATGACTAGAGAAACAGTTCCATTCATACAGTAGAGTACTATTCAACAATAAAAAACTTTAAAGAATTTACAAAACACTGCATGGACCAGTGTTTACAGTGGATACATTTAGGGAATGTTTGGCTAAACAAACTAAGTTACAAAAAGACTATTACTTTAGAAGTCCACTATTAGAAAAGTTGGGGATTTTTTGTTTGTTTTGGGGTTTTTTTAAGGTTTGATTTTTTATTTGGGAACATAGTTTTTAGTTTTTATAAACCTAAAGGACTACATATTATCTCCAAACACAATATCCTTAGAGGATTATAGTTTTGATTTTTTTCCTCTAAACTACTACACTGTGCTTTAATGTAAATACTGTAATATTATTGAATAAACACATATTTTTTCCATTCTATTTACAGATGTACCAAATATTTGTCATGACAAGGTGGATAGAAAACCTTCAAAAAA
>NW_006399978.1:2824422-2978552 GCF_000299155.1 Elephantulus edwardii | reverse complement strand
ACTCTTAGGATAATCATAATGCCTTAAAATATATTAAAAAGGAAAGTTTTACATGTAGATTCATTCTTGGATGATGACAAGAATGGATGGGAAGTAATAGGAAGAGGAGAGGGGAGTAAAAATAAATAAATTAGATAAAAGGAAGGACAGTAGACAATAAGGCTAATCAGTTACTGTAACTAATTACACTAATAAATTGAAATCAATGCTCTTATTGTTATGTGCATCGAGTCACCCGCGACTCATAGTGACCCGATGTACAACAAACAGCCCTAAACCTTGCTCTGTCCTGTGTCAATCTCACTGTGTCCGATACACCCACCCCCATTACTGCAGCCACTGAATCAATCCACGTCATAGAGGGTCTTCCTTTCCTGTGCTGTCCCTCCGCCCTCCCAAGCATGACGTCCGTCTCCAAGGACTGATCCCTCCTTGCACCATGTCCACAGTATGTCAGACGAAGCTTCAGAATCCTTGCCTCCAAGGAGCAGCCCGGTTTAACTGTCTCCAGGTGAACCTGTTCATTTTCTTAGCAGTCCATGGTATATCCAATACTCTTCTCCAGCACCACAGCTCAAAGGCATCAATTCTCCTTCTATCCTTCCTAGTAATTGTCAAGCTCTCTGATGCATAGCAAGTGATTGCAAAGACCATGGCCTGTGTCAGGCGCACCTTAGTCTCCAGATTGACAACATTGCTCTTCAGTACTCTGGTGAGGTCCCTAACAGCAAACTTTCCCATCACAATGCGTCTTTTAGTTTCCTGGATGCTGGTGCTGAGAGTGTTGACTGTGGAGCCAAGCAAACTAAAGCTGTGAACAATCTCAATCTTTTTACCATCCATCATGATGCTGCCAATTGGCTCAGTGGTGAGAATCTTTGTCTTTTTTATATTGAGTCTCAATCTGTATTGAAGGCTGCAGTTCTTGACCTTCTGCAGCAAGCACTTCAGGTCTTCTTCAATTTCAGCAAGCAGGGTTGTATCATCTGCATAACACAGATTGTTGATGAATTTTCCACCAATCCTGATGCCACACTTCTCCTCATGGAGCCCAGCCTCCCAGATAAATCTGTTCTGCATACAGGTTTAAAAGTTATGGAGATAGAACACATCTCTAGTATACACCCTTCCCAATTTTGAACCATGCAGTGCTTCCTTGCTCTGTTCTGATAACTGCCTCCTGGTTCAAGTATAGGTTTGCATTGTTCTAAGACCAAATATATATGAATGATTAAATGGAATTACAATTACAGTGCTATGAAACAGAAGGTAGATAAATAAAAGGAGATATATGTGAAGAGTAAGTATTTCTCTACTGTGACTTTTCTGCTGTTCTTGGGAATTAATTTAAGAGAAAATGTAATTAGATTATGATGATGCCTTTGAGCTCTGTGGTGCTGGAGAAGAGTATTCAGTATACCATGGACTGCCAGAAGAACAAACAGGTTTGTCCAGGAGAGAGTGAGACCAGGCTGCTCCTTGGAGGCAAGGATTCTGAAGCTTTGTCTGACATACTTTGGACATGTTGCAAGGAGGGCCCAGTCCTTGGAGAGGGATGTCATGCTTGGGAGGGTGGAGGGACAGCGCAAGAGAAGAACATCATCAATGAGATGGATTGATTCAATGACTGGGGTAATGGGGATAGGTGTGTCAGAGACCATAAGTTTGGCTTCAGGATTGAGCAGGGTTCAGAGTTGTACATAGGGTCACTGTGAGTCACAAACGACTTGAGAGCACATAACAACAACAGCAATCTCTAAATGGTGAAATGTATTTACTTCAACTAATAAAATGTATCTTCTTTATTGAAATTGCTTTACTTAGCTTGAGGTGTTTTGAGAATGCTAAACCCAAAGGCCTTTGGACATGGCTTTGATTATATCATTAGTGCCCCTTCTCTTCTGCTAAAATCTTAGTCTCAAGGATGGCTGAAGCGTGCCAGCACACACTCATCCCCATTCCTCCAATCTGTACACATCACGCATCACCACAGCCCACTGAACTCTCCTGTCTTTTGTGTGGTGGACAGTGTTTTCTCTACATCTACAGCTCCCAGCAAGAGGTGAGTCTCGGGTGGCCTGGCCTCAGTCTCCTCTGTGAGACGTACTGAGCAACAGTGTGTGTTTAACAGTGGTGAGAGGTGGTAGCCTGGCAGGGGTGAGCTGCATGCTGGCCCGGGACCTTTAGTAGAAGAAAAAGCAGCAACACTTATTCTATTCTTAGGACAAAGGGCTGATGTGGGGGCAGCTTTGAAATATGCCCAACCAGAGCTTAGCTTGGATGGTGAGAATTTGTGCTGACTGGGTGCCAAGCCTGTTCCTCTGCTCCCCAGTTTTGGAACCTGGGGTGAGTCATTGGGTGCTGTGTGCCACTGCTGCCTCTGAGTGCAGAGGGGATGGAAGAGCCCCAGACTGCAGGCTTTGCTCAATTATTGTTAATGATGGTTTCATCCCTGTTCTCTGTCCTCAGTGCTGTCTCCAGTATGCATACTTAATTGGAAGTTCAGTCATTGCTGTTGAGTCAGAACTGACTCATAGCTGACCATCTATTGGTTTTCTGAAGTTGTAAACTGCACAGAAGGAGACTGCCTGTCTTTTTTCCCAAGGAGAAGATGCTGGATTCAAACCTCCAGAGAGTCATGGCCTCACATCTACCTATAGGTTAGGCCACCAGAATTTGGCTGGAAAAATTCCCATCAAGTATGGGTGAGGGACAGTTGCCCTTTAGTTAGTATTGAGTAATAGAAAATGGAGAGGTGGTGATTGTTAATTTTGAAGTGGTTTTATATTGAAAGAACACTTAACTCTTTTGTTAGGTTTCATAGGACTTTGGGCCCTATTCATGTCCTGGTGATTCACAGGCCATCAGGGTGCATCTGTGCCCTCCTGGCCCTTCTGTTCTGTATTGCTCTGGGCTGTTTATCCTTCCCTCCATGTCCCACCCCACCACCACACTGCCCTGGTGTCAACTCTGACTCATGAGGTCCCTGCACCAAGTTTGAGTCTTTATGGGAGGATACTGCCTCATCTTTCTCCCTCAGAGGTACTGGTTTATTGTAGTTGTTGTGTACTGTTGAGTCGGAACCAACCCATAGCTGACCCTCAAATGGGTGTCCAGAGCCAGTAAACTCTACAGGAAGAGATTGCTCACCTTTTTCCTGGGGAGCAGCTGATGGATTTGAACCATGTGCTTTTGAGTTGGCAGTACAGTTCCTTACCATTAAACAACCAATGCTCCCTTCTAGTAAATTCAAGCCAAGAACCTTTTGATTAGCAATACATCATGGAATGTACCACACCACTAAGGCTTCCCTATCCTTGAACCTCACTCAAACTCATTTATTGCTGTAGAATTAGAGCCAACTCATAGCTGACCCTCCAGCTGATTTTCAGAGGCAGTAAATCATACTCCATTGGGAGGGACTGGAGAGCATTATGCTGAGTGAACTAAGTCTCGTAAGGACGAATACTCTTAAGACCATTATTGTAAAAATAGAAGGATAACTAGTAAAACATGTATGGGAACTCAAATCAGTAAAAAGTTGGAGCAGAGGTTGTGAGGGTGGGTAGAGGCAAAATCACAAGGTTGCACAGTTTGGTGGGTAGAGGGAGGTGGGGAAGGAAATGGGAAGGATCCCAGTGAAAAGACAGGGTAATGATGGACAAGGTCCAATGGTGATTAATTTTATAAAACAATGTATGAGAATGATTGTATGAAACACAATATGAATGAAGAATAGTGTGAAACACAATGTATACAAACCTTGTAAGCAAACAAATTTAAAAAAGAAGAAGAAAGAAAAAAATTTCCAGGAAAAAAAGAGGAGATTGCCTGCTTTCTACCTTGGAGAAGCTGGTGAATTTAAACTGCTTGCCTTTGAGTTAACAGCACATCTCCTTATCCACTAGGCTATACTATCAGAGCTCTCAGTCTCTGGACATTGTTGTTGTTAGGTGTCATCAAGTCAAATATAACTCATAGTAACTGTATAAAATAGCAGTTTTGAACCCTGTCCTATGCTGTGCCATCCTAACAATCTTTGACACTTGAGTCCTTTGCTGCAGTTAATGTATTAGTCTGTCTGGTTGAGGATCTTTCTCTCTTTTGCCAACCCTCCACCTTCCTAAGCATGATTTCCCTCTCCAAGGAATATTCTCTCCTAGCACCATGCCCAAACTATGTGAGACAAGGCTTTGCTTGACAGTTTGCAAGACAGTATTTGTCTCCAAGGAGCACTCTGGCTACGTCTCTAGATATAAGAATTGTCAACCGAGGCATTTCATTTTCTGCACCCTTCTTTCTCATGGTGACTCCATTCAGATTCATAATATATTAGACTTAAAAGCCCCAGGTACTAAACACAGAAATAATTGTTGTTGTTGTTGTTATATGCCATCAAGTCCCTTTTGACTCCTAGGGATGCTATGCACAATAGCTCTAAACTCTGCTCTATCCTGAGCCAATCTCACTGTCTCTGATACACCTATCTCCATTACCCTAGTTACCATGCCAGTTCATCTCATCTGGGGTATTCCTATCCTGCACTGTTCTTCTACCTTTCTAAGCATGATGTCCTTCTTCAAGGATTGGTTCTTTCTGTGTCTGAAGTATGTGAGATGGAGCTTCAGAATCCTTGCCTCTAAGGAACATCCCAGTTTCATCCTCTCTAGGAGAGATCTGTTTGTTCTCTTGGCAGTTCATGGTATGTTCAATACTCTTTTCCATCCCCACAACTCAAAGGCATCGATTCTTCTGTTAACCTTAGTTATCATCCATCTCTCTGACACATAGCAAGCAGTTATGATGACCATGGCCTGGATTAGGTTCACTTTAGTCTGTAGATTGACATTGTTACTCCTCAGTACTCAGGAGAGGCCCCTCCTATCAGACTTTCCTAATGCAATCCGTCTTGATTTCCTGGCTACTGGTACCAAGAATGTTGATTGTGGAGCTCAGCAAACTGAAGCTGTTAACAATCTCAATCTCTTCTCCATCTGTCATAATGTTGCCAATTGGTCCAGTGAAATAATTAGAGGATACTATTTCTTAAGAGGGCCACATGATTTCAGTGCCCTTGTGCCATTCTGTAGGTGGACTCACTCAGCAGGCCTTGCAGACACCTGGCCTCCATCCTGCCTCTTCAAGTTTCTGGGTTATCTCACACATGCTCAGTGCTGTTAGAACTTTCCTGTTCTTTTGTCACAGGCCCTCTTTCCATAACAGGAATAATGACATTACAAGCCATTGGTGGCCTTGAAGCTCTCCTTGGGAACCACAAGATTGTATCCAACCCTACCCTTATGCCCCACCTTCCCGATTTGTGTTATGATTGAACTATTGTTTTGATAAAAAACCAATTTTATCGTTCTAAATGTTGAATTATGGACTTGTTCTTTCCTGCTGCTTGTACATAAGAAATATGATCTTGAAAGGTATGATGTTATTATTATTATTGTTGAGTTTGACATGCAGGTGATATAGCACTGGCCTGTGCATTGCTGTACAGAGGTAACTCGTGGTTGCTATAATGCTGAACACTGTGATAGTGATGTGCCAAATGTGGTAATGGGTACCCATGATGGAGAGTGTTGGCTGGAGCTTCCCAACTAAATCAAGCCTGGAAGCAGGAGCAGCATCCACTTCCGAAATGGCTTGCCTCCGGAAACTCTATGTATGAACAGTGCTTAGGCCTTTCGTTCATAGGGTCGCCATGAGTCATCTATGACTCTATGGCACCTAACAACAATAACAACAGTGACAGAAAGAGAGCTACATTGGTCCAGTGGACAGAAAGTTATGCTACCAAGCCTAAGATGGGTGATTTTAATCTGCGGCCCTCGGCCGGGTTCAAATTGTTTTCCTGTCAAACATCTTCTAGGTGGTATAGCAGTGGTCTGTGTGTTGCTGTACAGAGGTAACTCGTGATTGCTGTGATGCTGACCACTGTGACAGTGATGTGCCAATCATGGTAATGGGTACCCATAGTGGACAGTGTTTGCTGGAGCCTCCCAAATAAAACAAGCCTGGAAGCAGGAGCAGCATCCACTTCCAAAATGGCTTGCCTCTGGAAACTCTATGTACAAGCAGTGCTCAGGCCTTTTGTTCATAGGGTCGCTATGAGTCGTCTACGACTCAACGGCACCTAACAACAACAACAACAACGTTGTTGAGTTGGATCTGACCCACAGCTGACCCTCCAGCAGATTTTCAGAGTTAGTAAATTGCATGGGAGGAATTTGCCCATTTTTTTCTTGTAGAGCAGTTGTTAGACTTGAACTGTGTGCCTTCAGGTTGACAGCACAATTCCTTACCACTAGACCACCAGAGTGCCCTTGTAGGTAGGGAGGTATATATAAGTTTTATATCATGAGTAAACCAAAGAGTAACATTAGTGCCACCACATCGAGTCTTGCAGGCACCCAAGGGGACTAGGGGAATGGGAAGATGCACGGCCTTTGGTATCTTTCCATCAGGAAGAATGTCCATGTGATGAACAAACTGAAGAGTGAGAGTTGATTCCCTGGGACTGGCTCCTGTTGTTTTGAGAGGGCAGCTTTCCTAAAGGCAGATCTCAGTACGTGGGGTAGTGGTAGTACATAATGCAACCTGGAGAGAGAATTGATGTTTTCAACCACATGTTGGCACTTAGCGTTTCATGCTGCAGACACTAGTTCCTCAGATCTGTGTCATCCACACCCATTCAGATAGCCTGTTTTCAGCACTCAGCAGCAGCAACTATGACTTCTGGCTCTACTTTTCCTCCTTCTTTAAGTCTCATGTGATCTCTGCCCCTCTCCTGCTTATCATAGGCCTCCTTCTTTCCCTACCACACTGGACCCTTAGAGGGTGTCCTTAAAAGGAACTTGCTATTCACATGTGCTAGTGACCTGCTGGAGCACAGTGGAGTCACTGCAGTGCCTTGACCATGCTTGGCTAGGTGGTCTTGAGCCTGAACGGACTGAAACTGTAAGGAACATATTGCTGAAAGTGGCTTAGAAGCTGCTCAGAATCATTTCACACAGGCATGTTGTCATCAACTGTATCTTTCTGTCCTCTTTATGTGCCAGGCTTTCAAGCTTCTTTTATTTTGGGAACAGCATTTAAAAAAGTTCTTTATGGAGTGGTGGGCATAGGAGGAGATTGTGCCTGGAAGGATATGTTCTTGGAGATCCCCGCCAGTGCTGTAGCGCAATAACCACTTGCCTTTGGTTTTGCTTAGTGCCTAAATCAGCTAAGTGGCAATCCTAACACAACTTAATGGTAGCCCCACTCTCTAGAACACAGTTGGTAAATGTCAGAATCCCTGAAACCTGGAAAGTTGTAGGACTGCCCTTCGAGATGCAGGGGCCCCTGGTCCCACCCCTTAAAGCAGAGAAGAATGCTTCCTGTACTCCTTCCAGACGTTCTGCTGATCTCTGAGCTGCTGCTCTTTTGGCCTATTTCCTACCTATAAAATTCCCCAAAATAGTTTCTTTTCTTCTATTTCTAACCCTTTAGAAAGAAGATGATAAATTTTCTGCTCTGTTAATTGGTTTGACCCATCAGTTACAGGCTTAACTTCTTTATTAAAAGATTATGTAGCTTTGCCATTGGTGAGAATTCTAGGATGCATGTCCTTCGTTTGTACAACAGAATTTTACACAGCTTCAAGTTCTAATTTCATTTTGTACAGTTCATTTTTAAGTCCATTTCTTTCTTCTCTCATTTTACTATGAGAAACCATGCAGCTCCTTTCAGATTTGGATTAGAAATCTCATCAACCTAATATACAGCTTAAATTAATCACTCATAGGTTCCACCTTTACCCAGTGTTTGCACTTCAGTTAGAGACAAGTTCTTCGCTACTGCATGAAAACCCCTTCATGCATTCTCCAATGATATGTTCATTATTCTAAAGACTCCCCAGCAACACATTCAATATCCACATTTCTAGCAATATTTTCTATATGTATTCTCTACTAACTCTGTTCAGTTATTGTTGTTATTAGGTGCCCGTAAGTCTACTACAACTCATATTGACCCTGAAATGTAGATCAGAACCCTACCGTAACTAACTCGGGCACATAAGGACAAATGCTATATAACATCATTATTGTAAAAAGAGAAGGATAACCAGTAAGATGTGTATGGATATCCAAAGAGGGAAGGGAAGGGGGCTGAAGATGAGGAGGGGGGGAAATCTCAGGGTTACAGAGTTTGGTATGTGGAGGAAGGGGGTGAAAAAAAATACATGAATGAAACACAACGTAAAGAAATTATTGTATGCAAACCAATAAAAATTTTTTAAAAAAACAAAATAAAACCCCTTGCCCTATCCCATTCAATCCTCATAGTCTCTATCATGCTCAAGCTCTTTGTTCCAGTCATGGTATTGATCTATCTCATTGAGGGTCTTCTCTTCCCTGACCTTCCACTTCATCCCAGCATCATGGCTTTCCCCCAAGCACTGATCCCTCCTGACAGCATGCTCAAAGTACGTGAAGTGAAGTTTCACCGTCCTTGCCTCTAAGGAACACTCTGGTTGCACTTCCTCAAGACAGATTTGTTTGTTCATTTGACAGCCCATGGTGTATTCAATACTCTTCACCAACACCACAATTCAAAGGCATTGAGTAAGAGTTTCCAACTATTATTGTGTTGTTGTTGATTGCCTTTGAGTTGAACAGGACTCATAACGACCCTAATGAACAAAAGGCCTGAATCCCCTGTATAACTGTCGACATTTAATAAAGTTTACAGAGTTTCCAGACCTTAAAACTCATTACCCAATTCTAAAACTGTGCCCACATTTTAGGTATCAGGACAACACCCTACTGTTGTGGTACCAAATTCCGACTTAGTTATCGATTGCTACTTTCCCTTGCATGAGTGGCTTTAACATGAGACACCACATAATTTAGGAGGATGCAGTTCAGTCTAAACATTTAGTGGGCTATGTCCCTGTGAAGACTGCACAAGGCAGCTGGTGCTCCTGGTGCCAGTGTTCTCACCTCGTATGCATTGTCCTACTTATATTGTGCTCTGTGGCCTTATGGAGTGAGCATCAGGTATCTACCCTTGTTGTAGAATGAATGAATGGAGACAAAAAAGCTTACCTAAAAATACAAAATAAAAACCAGTCCTGTCAGTCTCTTGCCCAGAATGGCACAGCTCTAGGCTGCAAGCTTGGGACCAGGCCAGCGGTCACATGTGACCACTCTTTACCTTGCAACTATGTGCATCTGACTGCTCGTCAGAGCATTTGCACTTAAGGTATTGCTATTAGTTTCCATTTTATAAAATATATTCCCATTGCGTTGTCTTCAGTGGCTGTGTTCTATTATTCATGTTTACTTAACTACATTCTTAGTGCTGGCTTCTTGTTCTGCATAGTACAGTTATGACTTGGCATCTACTCTTACGTTCTTTTGCACGTTGTTTCCCACAGGATTGGAAGCTCTGGGTTGGTAGAACCTTTTTCCTGACCTCACTTTGTTTCTGTTTTCGCTGGCTAAGTTTATGTTTGACTGCTAGTACAGAGGTGGGCAGTTTGAACTCACTCTGTGGTACCATGGAAGAAAGGCCTGGTGGTCTGTTTCCATAAAGATTACAGCAAAAAAAAAGCACCAAAAACCAGTGGAGGAGTTTGGCTCTAATAAATGAATTGCCATGAGTCAGCATCAACTCAGTGATGAAGGCTTTGGTTTGCTTTTTTCCTTGGCGTGTGGAGGACCCATGAATACTTGTTTAATGAATGAATGGCTGTCCTATAATAATTTCAACCTATTAATGCACTTTTCAGTAATTTCCAGTTTTGCTATTACAGCCATATGTTTTAATATATATCTTAGGATGCTTTTGATTACAAGTGATAAAAAATCCAACTCATACTGATTCAAAGCAAAAACTGTACTTCAGAAATTTTCCTTTGGGAGTTGATGGTATAATTCCATGCCCTAGGATGTCCATTAATGTGTAGTGCTCAGTTCATCAGTGAGAAGTTTCTTTCCCTCTTTTCTGCCCTTGTAGATATTTTAGTGGCAGGTTGAAAGTAACCATTGTGTTGTTACTGGTCACATTTCAGCTGGAAGTCAGATATGAATGTGTATTTTTACCCTACAGTCCTCCTGCCTCAAAGCTTTGACCTCTTTTATTTTTAACTTTAACTTTTTGGTCTGTTATCCAGTACAGGAAGAAAAGAAACTCAGATTAGTCACTTTTCTTTGTATTTATTTTTATTTGACCTTTTCTCTTCTAAAGTTTGAGGAGAAAAGGTGAGCATCTTTCCTCTGCCTCATTTTCCTCCACAACAATGAGCAATGTTCATGACGAGACTTTCTGGAAGTAGCAGGGTTTAACCTCCAAGGGACATGTATAGCATCCTTCCTTTGTGAGACAAACTACAAATTGGTATTTTCTGCTATATCCCTGGTGTGTCCACTTGCCGTACAGAGGTAACTTGTGGTTTCTGCAAAGCTGAACACTGTGACACTGATGTGTCAGATACATTAATGGTTACCCATGGCAAACAGTGTTTGGTGGAGCTCCCTGATTAAATCAAGCTTGAAAGCAGGAGTAGAATCCATTTCTGCAATAGCTTGCCTCTGGAAACCCTATGAACCTGGAGAAAGGATGAAAGTCACAGAAGTGTTGAGAACTTTCTATCATAGGGTCGCTATAAGTCGCCTACGACTCAATGGCACTTAACAACAACAACAACAATTATTATTTACCCTTTTTGCTGATTGTACAACATCATGAGACTGTGCCAGGAAAAGGTGTGTTTTCCAGAGTCCAGGACAGAAGAACCTGGGGAGAGGTGTCCTTGAGAGGGACTGTAGTGCTGAGTGGGCAGATGTGTGAGATTTTTGTCTACTTGAGTCTTATTTATTTTTTCTGTGGAAATGGAACTGAACAGTTGTCACTGTTATAAGTATGTTTTAATTCCTAGATTAAACTTTCTAAATTCACCATGTATGGTAGCTTGAGGAACAGTCCCATTTTTTTAAATACATATCAATCTCTTTTGAAATTCTGATATGAAAGAACTGCTAGTATATGAGTATTTCTTGTTACAGTTGAAAGTTTATTTTTTTAAAAGGCAAGTAATTTTCTGCCATTACATTAAAAAATCCACAAATAAGTACAGATATTAAAGCAAATCTCAGAAGAAGTATTCTGAAAGCAGCAATTCCCATCCTGCTCATAAACATAATCATCTCATCTCTTTTAATTTTCTTTTTCTGGAAGATACTTACAAATGATGAGACAGCACCTCTGGTTTTTAATCCACCCCTGATACTGATGATCTGCCAGGCCCTTTAGGCTTTTATCTCATTGTTGTGTACTGTCCAGTTAAAACTGACTCATCCCCATTACTGACCCTCTGGTGGGTTTTCAGATAATAGAATCTGGGAGGAGATTGCCCGTCTTTTTTCCCAAGGAGCAGCTGGTGGATTTGAACCACATGCCTTTATGATTGCAGTGCAGCTTTTTACTACTAGGCTATCAGATATCATTATCACATTAGCAGGGACTTGAAAATAAGTAGCACTTGACCTTTACTCTTGAGAAATATTGCATACGTAGAAAAGAGTAGAAAACATAGATGCATAACTAAAAGGGCTATCACAAAGCAAACATCTGTGTAACTTCCCCAGAGTCAGGAAACAACACTGCTAGCCCCCATGCCTGCCTCCTGCTCTTCCCAGACAGACTCCTATGGCCTACAGGGTTGCCACTTGAGCCTTTGTTTTGGAACTCTCTGCTGTGGCTTGCCAGTTTATTTGTTTTTGGCTTTGTGTAAATGGAATCAGGAGAGCTCTAATCTGATAAGATAGTCCATAGGGTTTTGTGGTTCCAATTCATTGTCACTCCTTGGGACAAAGATAGAGTTTGGAAGGCTCAGAAACCCATTGGAGGGTCAGCTAATAGTAAGTGCTGATTTGGCTGCAATGAGGTAATTCTTTTATTCGACATCATACTGATGAAACTCACCTGTGTTGTTGCTATGTTATGTGCAGTCAAGTCAGAACTAACCCATAGCTGACCCCCTTCAGTGGATTTTCCAAGGCCATTAATCACACGGTAGTAGATTGCCGATCCTCCTCCTGTGGAACACCCTGTGGATTCAAACCGCGTGCCTTTGGGATTAGCAACACAGCTTCTTGCCACTAGGCCACCAGAAATACCTCCCTTGTTGCTTTAGTACCAGATTATTTGCACTGCTCTTTGGTAGTCTGTCAGTCTTGGAGGTTGTATAGCCAGAATACTCCTTGGAAGGTAGGATGGCAATCCCAGAGGTATGTGGTTCAAATCCACCAGATGCTCTGCTGGAGAAGGAGGGTCAATCTCATCCTGTACCAGTCAGATCTGATTTGATGGTACACAAACAAAAAGTAATAAAAATCTAAAAAACTTTTAAAAAAAAGAAAAAAAGAAGGTAGGATGGCAAGACTTCATCTCGTTTATTTTGGACTTTTCATTCATTCTCTGGAGAAGGGCATTCTACTTTGTAAAGTAGTATTGTTGTTGTTGTTGTTATGTGCCGTCGAGTCGCTTGCAACTCATAGCGACCCTTTGTACAACAGCCCTAAACTCTGCTCTGTCCTGTGCCAGTTGTACTGTGTCTGACACACCCATCCCAATTACCCCAGTCACTGAATCAATCCACCTCATAGAGGGCCTTCCCCTCCTGCACTGTCCCTCCACTCTCCCAAGCATGATGTCTCTCTCTCCAAGGACCAGTCCCTCCTTACAACATGTCCAGAGTATGTTAGACGAAGCCTTAGAATCCTGCCTCCAGGCAGCCACCCAGTTTAACCCTTTCCAGGATGAATCTGTTTGTTTTCCTAGCAGTCCATGGTACCCTCAATACTCTTCTCCAGCACCACGGCTCAAAGGCATCAATTCTCCTTCTATCCTCCTTAGTCATTATCCAACTCTCTGATGCATAACAAGTGATAGCAAAGACCATGGCCTGTATCAGACGCACCTTAGTCTCCAGAGAGATACCATTGCTCTTCAGCACTTTGGAGAGGTCCCTAACAGCAGACTTTCCCATCACAATATGTCTTTTAATTTCCTGGCTTCTGGTGCCAAGAGTGTTGACTGTGGAGCCAAGCAAACTGAAGCTGTGAACAGTCTCAATCTCTTCACCATCCGTCCTGATACTGCCAATTGGTCCAGTGGGGAGAATCTTTGTCTTCTTGACATTGAGCCTCAATCCATATTGAAGGCTGCAGCCCTTGACCCTCTGCAGCAAGCATTTCAGTTCCTTCTTAGTTTCAGCAAGCAGGGTTGTATCATCTTCATATCACAGATTGTTGATAGATCTTCCACCAATCCTGACCCCACATTTCTCCTCATAGAGCCCAGCCTCCCGGAAGGTATGGAGACAAGACACATCCCTGGCATACGCCCTTTCCAATTTTGAACCATGCAGTGTTCCCTTGCTCTGTTCTGATGTCTGCCTCCTGGTCCAAGTATAGGTTTCACATTAGTACGATCAGGTGTTCTGGGATTTCCATTCTTCTCAGAGTCAGCCACAGTTTGTTATGATCCACACAATCAAACACCTTTGCATAATAAACGAAACACAGATACACATTCCTCTGGTATTCCCTGCTTTCAGCTAAGATTCATCTAACATCAGCTATAATATCCCTAGTACCACGACCCCTTCTAAACCCAGCCTGGACTTCCAGCAGTTCTCTGCTGATGTGCTGTTCCAGTCATTTTTGGATGATTTTCAGTAGAATCTTGCTTACATGTGAAATCAATGATATTGTTCTATAAAGTAGTATTCTATAAAGTAGTATTAGTAGTTTTAATTGTTATTAGATGCCATTAAGTTGATTTCAACTCAGTGGTGACCTTGTGACCAGCAGATGCAAGCTTTCCCTACCCTGTGCCTGTCCTCACAGTCTCTGCTGTGCTCAAGTCCATTGCTGTAGTCCCTGTGTCAGTCCATCTCGTTGAGGGTCTTTTCTATTTTGCTGACCCTCTACCTTTTCTAGCATGATGTCTTTTTTTCAAGGACTTCCCCCTCCTGAAAGCATTCCCAAAATATGTGAGACAAAGCTTTACCATCCTTATCACTAAGAAGCAGAGGATCAGCGGAACTAAGGGAGATGGGTTAACACATTGACTGCCACAGTGCACTTAAATAGAGTCATGAACAACAGTGTTTATGGATTTTATGAACTTTGTATGTAAACCAGTATAAAATAAAGTTGAAAATATATATATAGTAATGATTGTGAAGATGATACAGGATCAGACTTTTCATTGTACATCAGGTTCCTTTGAGAGGCAATTGGATGGCATCTAACAACATTTTGCAGCTGTTGGCTCTGCTGCTGTTGGTAGCTTCCAACATGTCAACCACCAAAGCATATTGACTCCATGGCCATCCCCCCTTCTTTCCTTGTCTGTCTCAGACAAGCAGTTCTGTTGAATTCTGTTGAGCATCACCCTCACCTCACTGTCACAGAGTCAGTTCTGACTAATGGTGACCCTCCATCAGATTTCTGAAGTAGTAAATCATTACAGAAGACTGCCTGTCTTTTCTCCTATGAAGTGGCTAGTGGATTCAAACTTCTAACTTTGAGTTAGCAGCTGGGCACTTAATCTGTGATGCCAGTTTTCAGCAACACAGAAACCTTCAGTGATGGAGGCTTGTGCATAAATGAGGTTTATTGGCCGGAAATTGAACCTGATTCTCCTGTGTGGAAGGGCAAGATTTCTACCACAGAACTACCACTCCCTCATATCACTTATTTATTCTGTGCATGATGGGTTTATGGGTATTTAGGTAGTTTCCAGTGTTTGACCATTTTGAATAAAACTGCTATCCTTCTGCATATGTTTTTAAGCAGTGGATGCAGGCTTCCTGGACATCAGCCTCTGGATCCTCAGCTGGACGGGTCTAAAGTGGCAGTTTCAGTCTATACTCTCCCAGACCTCCTTCATGATCATGACCAACTTCTAATGTTTGCCCTTGCCAGACTTATATTTCCCTTTAGTTTGAATTTTAATTTCCCAGGTGAGGACGGGCTCTTCCTTGTATGCATTTTATGATTATTTGGATGTCCGTATTTGAAGTGTTCAGCTAATGTTTCAATCATTTGGAGGAAAAGTGATTACGAGGGCAGCTCTGCCACATTTCCTTTTATACTCTCACCTTTTCATGTGGGGAAAATGGTTTCGTTTTTTCACCTGGAAAAGTATAAAGTTGAGTCATCACATTTGAGTTCTATTTTCTGGAATTTCCTGCATTATTTTGTTTAAAAGTAGACAGTAGTTACCTGTAACACAGGATTGGTAATTACCTGGAGACACGTACTTTTCCATACTCTGTTTCTCTGGTATAGATGGAGCTCTTCTCTCATTTTCACCTTTCTTCTGCATCAGAGTAGGCTCAGAGTTGAGAATGAACCTTTCTCCAGGGGTTTGTTCAAATCTGTGCTGAGCTGATTTGTGAGGTGCTGTTTTGGTTTTGAATGCCGTTGGTGGTAGAGAAGGGGGCCGAGTGTGGCAGTCCCACATTCCTCTCCATGATTTGCTCCTGCTTAGAAGCAGAAGGCCAGTTCATAGACATGCTCCCCTCGGCCCAGCTCCCACCACAGCCTGGGGAATGCAGGCTTGGGCCATTAGTAGTGAACATATACCTGACTGTTTGGGAGAGGCATCTTTGAGGGTGAAATGGTTGCCTTAATTAAAACAACTATATCATCTCACCCCAGACAGAATAGCAAAATTTAACAGAACAGCAAACAACAAATGCTGGCGAGATTGTGGAGGAACTGGAACCCTTATTCACTGTTGGTGGGAGTGTAAAATGGTGCAACCACAGTGGAAGGTGGTATAGCGCTTTCTCAAAAAGTTGCAAATAGAGATAGCATTTGACCCAGCAATTCCACTGCTGGGAATATACCCAAAGAGACAATAACCACCATCCAAGCAGATATATGCACACCCATGTTTATTGCAGTTTTGTTCATAACAGCAAAGAGTTGGAAACAACCTAAGTGCCCCCCAACAAACGAATGGATAGAGAAGCTGTTCATACAATGGAATACTATGCTGCATTGAAAAACAAGGAACTCATGCAATAATATTCAAAATGGGTGACTCTGGAGGACATAATGCTGAGTGAAGTATCTCAGTCACAAAAGGACAAATACTGCATGGTGCCACTTGTAAAACAGGACTGACCTCGGGGTTGGTGAGAGACTGAGAAAGATGGATTTGATAATGTATACTGCATTGAAACAGATGAGGGAGAAAACTGTATAAAAGGAATATGTGTGATTAGGTAATTTTGTCATGATAGGAGTCTAGAGCGAAGGCTACATGGTGGAGTGGACCTGGGGGAGGGATTGTAGAACAATGAAAGAATTTTCCTTTTACTTTTCCAAGAGGGTAGTGTACTAAGGGGGAGGGTTGGGAGGGGAGAAAAGTGCGACAATGAATGAATGGAAATCCAAAGTCTCTGTAAATTTTTACTGAAATTAATAATAAATTTAAATTAAAAACGAAATGGCCCCATTAGCAATTACCTTAGCATGGTGTGTGCATACTGAGTGTCCTGGCCAAAGCAGCCATGACCCCAGAACAAGAATGTGGGGACATGCTCCAGCGGGGCTGAAGTGGCGCCCTATACATGTGCCCACCTGAAGGAGAGCCCTTTAACTTCAGTCATTGTTTAAATGAACTGTTTGTTTGCAATTAACACAGTTCGAGCCTAATCAGCTTTCCTTGCCAAGTGTAGATGTGAATTTTAGTGTAGGCACTATAAAACTTCAAAGAGTTTGGTAAAAAGATGTGATAATTTGACTTTTCCTTTCATCAACAGTTTTCTTTTGTAGCAATTATTATTCATATATGCATGGCACATAGAAGAAGAAGAACTAGCTGAAATATATTCTTAAACACCTGCTAAAGCACTAGAGTGTCATTTTGTTAGGGTTGCTATCCGACTTGGTGGCTCCTAACAAAGCACCAGAAAGGAGCCCTGGTGGTGCAGTGGTGAAATACTCCGCTTCCATCCGAAAGATCAGCAGTTGAACCTACCATCCGCTCTTGGGAGAAAGATGTGACTAGCTATTTTTGCAAAGATTTACAGGCTTGTAAACCCCCTAGTGAGTTCTGCTTTGTCCTGTGAGCCACAGTCTACTCAGTGGTAAAGGATTCTGTCTGGTTTGTTGTTGTTAAGTGTCGTCAAGTTGTAGGCAACGCATAGAGACCCTATGAACAAAAGTCCTTGACACTTCCGTGAGTGACTTTCATCCTTTCTCATGGTTCATAGGGTTTCCGGGGGCAAACTGTTTACGGAAGTGGATACCACTCCTGCTTCCAAGCTTGTTTCAACCAGGGAGCACCAAACACTGTCTGCCATGGGTAACTGCTACCACATTTGATACATCAGTGTCACAATGTTTGGCTTCACAGCAACCACGAGTTACCTCTGCACAACAAGTGGACACACCAGGGCTATACGATCTAGAAGAATGTTTCACCAAAAACAATTAAAGACAGACCCGAGGGCCACGGATTAGAGGCACCCACCTTTGGCTTGGAAGCATTGCTTTCAGTCCACTAGGCCAACTGGTCTCTTTCTGTGTTGTTACGTGCTGTTGAGTCATAGGCGACTCATAGTGACCTTATGAATGAAAGTCCTCTCTGTCTGGTTTAAGCATAACAATTCTTTTATAATTTGAAGAAAGCTATACAGTCTCACTTGACATAAGTCTTTCTTTAGTGGATATTATGAGTTGTTGTTGTTGTATGTTGATTTGGAGCTGAGCCAGTGAATTTTCACACAGGAGGAGACTGCCCATCCGTCTCCTGTGGAGCAGCTGGTGGATTCAAACTGCAATACTTAAGCATTACAGTGGGTTAGTGATAAATACGAAACAGAGGATACCATTTTAAAGAAATACTTATTAGTCACATCCTGATATTGGCTGATTTCTTATTTCTTGCCCTTATAAAGACTACAAGTTTTCATGTGGAACACACGCATAACAAATGTGCAGTCATGGAAAGGAAGCATATTTTATGAGTGTGTCAAAATATTGGGCACTTATATTGCTACTTACATTGCTGTACTCATAGCAGGTATTGAAAATCAGTTGTGACGTTCTTTTCCATGGAGATCATAAGGAACCCAGGATCCCTTTCTGGAAGTGGAGCAGGAAACACTCTTGTTTTATTCACAGTGGCTCTGGGGAGCAGTGTGTGTGCTGTTGTGGTGAGCAGCTGAGCAGCCTGGGCCACAGGAAATTTTCAGAAGGGTGAGTGCTCACCAAAAGGACTTAGAAGAATATTTTGAGCATGGCAGAGATAGTGAAGATGGCACAGGATCAGGGAAGGGTCACATTGGTTGCTCATAAGATCTCGGTAAGTTCTAACCAACTTAATGGCACCTAACAACAACAACTACTTTACAAAAAATAATGTCCTTCTCCAGAGAAGGGTCCCTCCTAATGAAATGTCCAAAGTAAACAAGATCAAATTTTCTTATCCTACTTTCTAAGGAGTATTCTGCAAAGTCTTTAAAGATCTAAAACTTGAGCTAATTGCTTTTAATTTTTATTATAAAATTAGAGCTTTAAATCACTTTATTTCAGTATACATAAGAATCTATGTATGTCTAAAAAATTACCTGATATGTTAAAATGTCAAGTCTGGTTCTGTATGTCTGCGATGGAAAGGCAAATTCTCAACAGAGGGTCAAACTTGAAAGATCTTGTTTGAAACTATAACTACAGCATTATCACTTAGTGGTAAAGACTTTGGTTACCAACCAAATTGGTCAGTGGTTTGAACTCATCAGCTGCTCCTTGGTGGTGGAGGAGAGGGTTTGGGGTAGTGGCTAGAGGTTGGCAGTTTGACAGTCTTCTTCTGTAAAGGTTATCCTAGAAGTCTTCTTCTATAAAGGTTACATCCTAGAAGTCCTGTGGGACAGTTCTGTAGGGTTCCTTAGGCTGCTATGAATTGAAGTTGACTGGTGGCAATGTCTTTGTTGTCTGTTTTTACATTTTTTTATTAGGACAGGTAGGTTTGTCCATTTACTCAATAATGTAGCTGTTAATACCGCCATTGTTGTAGCTGGCAATCTCACCATCGTCATCTTTACCTCATTAATAATTAACATTCATTAAACAGGGTAGCTACCAATACTTCGTGCCAGGAACTGAGTTAACTTTTGCTTCAATTGTTGTGTTCCATCCTTGTGTGAGTGAGTGTGGTAGTACCTAAAACGAGCTCCATTTTACACTGGGTAGAAGGCAGTATGTATTTTTTTAAACATTCTGGTTGAGCACACCCCAGAGCACAGAGCTGGGGTGAATGGCTGGATTTTTAAGCTGGCAAACTTCCAGCTGTCTTCGTCATCCTGGGTATGTGGGTCACACCATACTGACAGATGTAGGAGAGCAGATTGTCAAGCTTTTATCCAAAAACAACAAAAAAGCAGTATGGTCTTTGGGGAGGTACACTTCATCAGGTTTCAAGTCATTTCTGCACTCAGACAAGCTTTGTTAACCTCTTTACTTTGTAAGGACTTAGGAGAGATGTAGAGGGACCAACTTTCTCTATTTATAATACAATATTTCAAACCTACTCTTTCCTTCACCCCATAGACAGTTTTATATCACGTGTCAGTGGTCATGAGGGCATGAGCCTATTCACTTAAGTGTTAATTGTTGTTCCAAGAGAGAAAGGCATCCCAAGTTAGAATATATTCTATATTCTCATCTCATATTTAATTGCTATTGAGTTGGAAACCAATTCACAGCTGGCCCTCCAGTGAGTTTTCAGAGATTATAAATTGCATGAGAAGAGATTGTACATTTTCTTTCAGAAAGCCATTAGTGGATTCAAACTGCCAGAGAGGAACCTCCTTTTGCTTAGCAGTGAAACTCTCTATCCGGTAGGCCACCAGAGCTATATTCCATAGATATTCTTTGATTAAGACATTAATAGGATAAAGACAAACTATTCCAGAATGGAGAAAAGTCATCAACAATGGTGTGATGGTCTTCCATGGGTTCTTGTCTACTGGTTTCATTTATAAGATTCATAAAATTGTTGTAGATAGGGCTTTCTTAGCAGGCAAAAGGTCATGATTGGGATATGCTTACAGTTTCACATTAAAAGCTTACAGGATTGGTTCTGGGATTCCCACTACCTGGCTGTGTGCTAGTCAGAGCTCTGAATTAGAAGAATCATTAAGGGTTTATCCAGACAGTAATTGTTTCTCCTTATCCTGGTGTGGATCACCCCTGGTACCATAATATGTAAAATAAAGGTTGGCTGTTTGATTCTGCCAGCAGCTCTAAGGGAGAAAGATGAACAGACTCCTCTGTTAAGATATATGGCCTCAGGAAGCAGATGGAGAGGCAGTGTGAGCCTAACTTGATTTAATAACAGTGGACATTTTTTCCCAAAATGTTAATCTGGAGGAACAGCTTATCAAGAACCCATGTTATGATGCAATCAATCATGCTTGCAGAAAGTAAAGAAGACTTAAAGCACTTATTGAGTATCAAAGACTATATAGTCTATCAAATGGATTATATTTTACCATCTTTATCTCATGAAGCAACTGATGAACTTCTGTCCAGTTGATTAGCAGCCAAGTTCTTAACCATTGAACTGGCAGGTTTCTGCTCCAAGTTCAGATGCCTCTTAATAATTCAGTGTATACGTTATTGTTAACTAGCCATCTATTGTATGAAAATAAAAAGGCTGTGGAATTTTGAACTGAAGAAATAGTAAAAAAAACCAAAACAAAACACCACAACAAACAACACATCATTGATACTGAGTTTGAGTTGATTCTCCTTTGGGTTGCTGAGACTGTAATTTGCAGGAGATTGCCCATCTTTCTCCCTCAGAATCACTGGTGGATTTGAACCTCCAGAGTTGTGGCCTTTGGGTCAACAGTGTGAGTCCCTATGGGCTAGACCACCAAAGTCCCCTAAAGGATGTGAGTTTTGGGTTGTTTCACAGCCGCTCAGGAGGGTTGACTTTAGATGATGATGCCCAAAATCCTTCTGTAGATAGGAAGTCTTGATCTTTTTTTGGGTAATAGGCTTTTATGAGCTTCTGATTAGAGCTGTGCACATTTCCCCTAGAAAATTTTATCTGTGCATATAAGTAAGCACAACAGTTAATATGTAATTTTGGAGTTTGCATGGCCTTCCTGAAATCCATTCATACACTCTTTAGATAAGAAAAGCTGCTCTAGATGGAAGTATTTGGGGTCCTTTCATGGAAAACAACTAAAAAAGATTATGTACCTAACTCTTGCCACCTTTGCTACTCTTCATTACAACTTGATGGTAGAACACACTGAAATGATTCTGATAATGTTTTCTGTTAATCTAGTGCTTTATTTTCAAATATTAAACCAGCTATGTATTCTTGATATATAATCATCTTGGTTGTAGTGTATTGTCTTTTTTCATATCACTAGATTTAAGTTTGCTAATATTTGTGCTTTCTGTGATGATGTTCATAAGGGAAGTTTTCCGTGGCAGACTTTTTGATTTCTGTAATGACCAGGTCAAACCTGCCCAGGTCAAGTTTGCAGTGGTAAACTTTTTGATTACTGTAATTCCAGTTTTTAATTCTTATATTGACCTGAAGAAGTTTTACTCCCAGGTTATATTGGTCTTAAAGAGAGCTGAAATGTTCTAAGTGTTTCTGTTCTCTGGGACAGTTTGTATAAAAATTTTGTTTTTATTTTATACAAGCAGTGTTTCTATAAACACTTCATTTTTTGTATACTTATTTTAACTTTTTGAGCTTTACTTTCCTCCTTCTGATAAACATTCTTTAGGGTTTCCTTTAGTGAGGAGTCTCATGGCAACAGAATAATCTATCTTGGGTATTATTTGTCTGAAAACCTTAATTTTATCTCATTGTGAAAAGATTCTTATGAGTTCGTTCCATTTTTTTCTCAGCACATTAAGGTTCTTATACTGCACTAACTTAATTGTGCTCATGTAAAACCTAAATATAGATCAACAAGAAGTTATACAAACAGAACAAAGAACATTACATGGTTTAAAATCAGGAAAGGTGTACGGTAATGTAGTTGTCTTTCTCCATGCCAGTCAGTCTATATACTGAGCAAATAATTTGAGAAGCTGAATTATATGAGAAAGAATGTCATATCAGAATTTGAGGAAGACCTGTTGATAACCTGCATTATGAAGATGGCACAGCCTTGCTTGCAGGAAGTGAAGAAGGCTTGAAGCACTTATAGAGAAAGAACAAAGAAAATAGCCTTCAATATGGCCTATATCTCAACATCAAGAAAACAAAAATTTTCACAGCTGGACCAATATGAAGCAATGTGATAAATGAAAAAAAAAGATTACAACTGTCAATGATTTCATATTACTTAACACTCATGGTAGCAGCAGTCAGGAAATCAAAAGACGTGTTGCATTGGGGAAATTCGCCATCAAAGACGTTTCCTAAGTCCTCATATACAAAAAAATGTCAATTTAAAGACTGATATAAACCATGGTGAATTTTCACTTATTTCCTATGCATCGGAATATTGTGCAGTGAATTGTTGATGGTGTTAAGTGCTGTTGGGTCAACTACTGTTGATAGCAATCCGATGAAAAAGGGATCGGAACCTGGTCTTCTGTGACATCCTCACCATTTTTTTATATGTTTGAGGCCAATGCTACAGTCACTGTTGAAGTCAATCTTACTGAGACTCTTAAATTTTTCTTGCTGACCTTTCCAAACACGATGCCATTTTCCAAGGACGGCCCCCACCTAACAACATGTCCAAAGTATGAGAGGCAAAAGTTCACCAGCATTGTCTCTAAGGAGCAGCAAGCACCCTTGGCTGCATTTCCTCTAAGACATATTTGTTTGATCTCTTGGTGGTCCATGGCATATTCAGTATTCCAACACCAGAACTCAAAGGCTTCAATTCTTCTGTCATTCATTGTCCAACTTTCGGATGCATAGGAAGTAACTGAAAAGATCATGGTTGAATTAGGTGAGTCTGAGTCTTCAAACTGACATCATTGTTCCTCAGCATCTAGGAGAGATTCTTGACAGCAGAGTTCCCCAAGACAATACTTTTTTTTTCACTACTGGTACAAAAGATACTGTTTGTGGATTTAAGTAAGGTGAATTCATTAACAACTTCAGTCTTCACTCTATCTGTCATGATGTTAACTCTTTGACCACTAGAGAGGAGTTTTGTTTCTTGGTGTTGAGATGTAATACATATTGAAGGGTATAGTCTCAGATCTTCTGCATCAAGTGCCTTTTAGCAAGCAAGATTGCATCATCTGCGTAATGCAGCTTGTTGATTAACCTTCTTCCAATCTTGATGGCATATTCTCCTTATTAAGTTCACCTTTTTAAATTATTTGTTCAGCATACAGATTGAATAGATGTGGAGAAAGGATACAGTTCTGATGCATACCTTTCTTGATGTTAAACCGTGCAGTGTCCCCTTGGTCTTTCTGGAAAACAGCCTCTTGGTCTAGAGATAGGTTTAAAATGAGCAAAATTAAGTGGGGATTCTCCTTCTTCTTCTTATCCACATAGTCAATTACCTCTGCATAGGTAAAAACACACAAGTAAACATCTCTCTGGTATTCTCTGTTTTTAGCCAAGATACATCTGACATCAGAATTAGTATCCCTGCTGCCACAGGCTTTTCTAAACTCAGCTTGAATTTCTGCCAGTTCTCTGTTGATGTGCTGTTCTTAGTCATTTTTGGATAATCTTCAGCAAGATTTTACTTGAATGTGATATTAGTGGTGGTGTTTGCTAATTTCTACTTTTTTTAGGGTTCACTTTTTGGGGAATTGGAACAAATACAGATCTCTTCCAGTTAGTTGGCCAGGTAGCTGTCTCCCAAATTTCTTGCCATAGCTTGGTGAGCATGTCCAAGACTGCATATATTTGTTGAAACATGTAAGTTAGTATTTCATCAATTCCTAAGACCTTCCCCCTGCTCCCGCCCCCCAGTGCCTTCGGTGCAGCATGAACTTCTCTTTTCATTACCAGTGGTTCTTCATTATATGCTACTTCCTGAAGTGATTCCATGTTAACTCTTTATGGTTGTTGTTGTTGTTGTTGTTGATATGGGCCGTCGAGTCGCCTGCGACAGTAATTAAATCATGTCCTTCATCTGGTTTAGAGTGTTCCTGCATCATTCAAGATTTTTCCTATAGCAGCCTTCAGTTTTGCAACTCAAGTCTTGAATTTGTTTTCAGTTCTTTTATTCTGAGAAACACTGAACAAGTTCTTCCCTTTTCATTTTTTATCTCCAGACCCTTGCACATTTTGTTATATTTTGTCTTCTTGAGCTGCCCTTGCAAATCTGCCATTCTTTCCTTTTACTTCAGCATTTTACCCCTTCATTAAGTCTTCTTGACATTTTAGTGCAATTTTCAGAGTCTCTTTTCACATCCATTCTGGTTTTGTCTTTATCCCCTGTCTTTGTAATGACCTTTTGCCTTCTTTATGAATGATATCCTTGATGTCATCCTACATCTGGTCTTCAGTCATTATCATTCAGTGTCTCAGTACTATTTTTTTAATTTTTTTTTCATTGTTGCATTTTCTTCCTCCCTTTCCTCCTTCCTTCCCCAACCCTCCCCACAGTGCATACCTTGTTCCAAATCATTGTCCACCTGCATTGCCTAATCATATATTCCTTTTGGACAGTTCTTCTCATCTCATCTAATGCAGTGTTCATTATCTATCCCCAACACTATTCTAGTTATTTTTTTCCACAATGCTATTCTTGAAATTGTTTCTAAATTTATTTGAGATAGAGTTATGGTATATTTAGGTTCTTGCAGACTTGTTCAATTTTCTTCAGCTGCAGTTTGAACTTGCACATGAGTAATTGATCTGGTCTGCTGTCAGCACCTGGCTTGGTTTTGACTGCTAATATTGAGCTTCTCCAACATTTCTTTACACAGTTGCAGTCAGTCTGATTCCTGTGTAATTCATTAGGTCAGGTCCATGTGTGTAGTTTATGTTCTGTTAATGTTCTTTTAATAAAGGTATTGTTAAGTGCCATCAAGTATGACTCATCTGTGAGCCACAGATCTGAACACTGCCCTGTCCTGTACCATCTCATCATCTCTGCCATGCTAGAGCCCATTGTTACAGTCACTATTACTGTTGTTGTTAGATGCCATCAAGTCAAGTACACTCATAGCGATCCTATGAACCACTGACCTAGACTCTGCCCTATCCTGTGCCATCCTTATCACCTCTGACACGCTCGAGCCCATTGCTGAAGTTACCATGACAATAAATCTATTGGGGTGGGGGGGTCTTCCTATCCTTCACTGATCCTCTGTCTTTCCAAGCCTAATATCCCTTTTCATCAGATTGTACAAAATTCATTGACTCTTTCACCACATTTCTGTCACCACATCTATAGCTTTTGCACTCTGAAATTGATTGAACATGTAATCAACTTGTAGCTCCTTTTCTTTATTCAGTTTCTGCTCAGTGAGAGCTCTGCATCTGGCCTCCCCAGAGACTTTGGGCCTTGTCTCCTCTCACTTGGATGTTACATGATCATTAGATTCCCGTGTTCACTAACACCCTCAGACAGCCAAGAGCCATCTCAGTGCTGTGCTCACCTCCTTGATTCCTGTCCCTTATCAAAATCCTTGACATTTTGTAGTTTCTTCTTGTGCCAGGTAGCTGAGATAGTATTGTTGTTGTTACGTGCCATCAAGTTGCCTGCAACCTATAGCGACCCTATGTACAGCAGCTCTGCAGCCTGCCTTGTCCTGAACCAGTCTCACTAATTCCGACACACCAACTCCCATTGCCCAAGTCACTGTATCAGTCCATCTCATCTGGAGTCTTCCTCTCTTGCATTGTCCCTCCCCCCTTCTGAGCATGATGTCCTTCTCCAAGGACCAGTCTCTCCTGGCCACAGGCCCAAAGTATGTGAGACAGAACTTTAAAACCCTAGCCTCCAAGGAGAAGCTTGGTTTCATCCACTCCAAGACAGACCTATTTGTTTTCTTGGCAGTTCATGGTATGTACAAGACTCTTCTCCAGTATCACAATTCAAAGGCTTCTATTCTTAGTCTGTCATTCTTAGTCATTGTTCAGCTCTCTGACGCATAGCAAGAATTGTGAAGACCATGGTCTAGATTAGGCACACCTTCATCTCTAGACAAACTTCTTTTCAGCAGATTTTCCCAGTACAGTTCGTCTTTTGATTTCCTGACTGCTGGTGTTAAAACTGTTAATTGTGGATCTGAGCAAGCTGTAATTGTTAACAACTTCAATCTCTTCTCCATCTGTCATGGTACTGCCAATTGGCCCAGTGTGAAAATCTTGTTTTCTTGATGCTGAGCTTCAGTTCATATTGAAGACTACAGTCCTTGACCTTCTGCAGCAAGTGCTTCAGGTCTTCTTAAGTTTCAGCAAGCAAGGTTGTGTCATCTGCATTACATAGAGAGTTGGTATAGACTATTATTAATTCACTTCATTCTTTTGAAAAGCCCTGTAAGACAGGTGATATTGTTATCTTAATTTTATGAATGTGAAAAATTGTAAGAAGAAAGAAACAGAAGTCACTTGTCCAGGTTGCACAGCAAGGATGGGGCTCCGTGTCCAGCAGAAAGCACTACTGTGTAACTTCTGCGTTTTAGCTTTAGCAGGAGGTTGACTTAGGTGCCTAATCACTACCACTGGGAATAGAAGGCCTCCCTCAGGTTGTCTTTTAATCTTCTCTTAGTTCTAGAACCAAAAGTATTTGGCATTTTAAATGCAAAAATAGAAAATGTATTTAACACCCCTTATATAAGAAAGCAAGGAAATAGTATTTTCAGTCAAAAATGATTTTAAAATTTTTCCTATGTAGAGAATTCAACTCTTTATAATTAACATTATAATTATGTGGAATATATTGACTAATTGGATTTGGAAACTCTGCAGCATACTTCTAAAATGATAACAATATTTTAAAAAAATATATAGATAATACTCTAGAGTTTTAACTAAGTGCCCTTGAAAATTACTTAGTTTGTCATGAGTCTGATACAAAAATTTGATCAAAGTCATAAGTTGGTGTAGCAGAACTATGTGACTCTAGAAGAAGCAGACAACTATTTTACTTTAATTTCTTAAGTCTTTTGAGTTAATTTTAGAATTTGTGATCTTTCTTCTAATCTTTACGTTTGTTGTCTGTCTTATAGTTCCTTCCTGCTTTCCCAAGAAACGTGCAGTGATTTTCCTGCTGGGATATCAAGAGATATATTTCAGTTTATTTAAGTCTCAAGTTTTCATTCCTTCGGTTACAGAAAGTCTCTTGCATTTACTTTAGAGTAAAAGCAGAGCTGGTAAAGAGATGGAAGCATCTCAGTGGTGTCCAGTGAAATCCTGTGATTTGAGTGTTGAGCATTTGCTGTCACACAGGAACCCCACTAAGTCTAGATTCAAATATGATCTTCTGTGTGGATTCTTCAACCTCTGATCAAGAGGGAGAGATGCTTGAGAGTAAAAGCACATTTGTATTTGTGTTTGTTTCATCCTTGATTACTTTGCTGTTTGCAGCTTAGTCAGTGTAGAGGTATTTGGCTGGATTTTGTTAGTCCATTCCAGATTTCCAGGGGAGATCAGTGTCCACTACAGTTTACAAAGATAAGCTTATTCATCGGTACTTAGTTGCTTGGGTGACAACTTCCTGAGGTTGGCAAGTCTGTCTGCCAGCTTCTGGTGGAAGGCCGCAGGAGCCCCTGATGTGCCCCCTCAACTTTCCTGACCTTGTCCTGGCTCCTGAGGGCATTTCTGTTGACATAACTTGTTTCTTAGCTATAAGAAAAGACAAAATTGGTCTTACATTCAGGCCAGAGAAACAGGGTCTTAAAAAAAGGAAAAGGTGGGGGGGAGGTGAAGAAATAGTAATACCAACATGGTTGACTATTGTTATTAATGTAAAGGAATTTGACACAGGAACTTCATTAATTATTTAAAACAAAAACCTCACTATTTACCCGGTGAGATTTGTAGACCTCTCCTAGCTCAGACTTCCACCTCTCCCCTGCCCCCAGCCTTGCAGTAATATAACTCATTATCTGAGGAACTCTTCTGTCCCCAGGGGAAACGGCCTGGGAGGGAGCATGAACTGAGGTTGGGGTGACTGAAGAGCCCCTCTGCCCCCTTCATCCTTGGGACAGGAGTCTGCCTCTCTTCATCTCCCCGCTTGCTCCTGGAGAACAGGGGGGCAGGTGCCCTTAGCGGCAGAGGCAGATGTTAGGGAAGCGGCAGCTGTGGTGATGATCCCCCCTTGTGCCACTTTCTTTCTGTGAAAGTGCAGAACCTCTTCCTAGTGTAGGAAGCTTTGGGTTTCTCTGGAAATGATCATTAAACACTAAGTGTGACCAGGTAGAGGAAAAATGCTAACAATTTGTTATATTGATTATGTCAAGCTTTAGGTTACCATAATGTATTTTAAATTGTTAAAAGTTTGAAAATATAGTATTTTCTCTTAGATCTTGAAAGTGTGAAACATAGTGTATATGAACTTTGTAAGCAAACCAATAAAAAAAGTAAAAAAATAATTATACTCACTAATTCACTTTAAAATGCAAATAAGGAGTTTTAAAATATAACACTAAGTAGTTTAGTGGGTTTCTTTACAAAATATTTTTAAAAATATTTTTACTAAGATATAATTGACATGGGGGAAATGCTACATATATAAAATGTGTGATTTGATAAATCAGTAGACACCTGTGATATCATGGCCACAATCAGAATAATCAAAGTTTACCTGAAATATACCAGAAATTTACCTGAAATCTCCTTGTGCCCCTTGCTCATCTCTCCTTGCACCCTCTGTCCCCACCCCACATCCACTATCCTACCAGAGTTTTATATATATTAAATTGTTCAATATGTACCTTTGTGGGGGTTCTGCCTTCTGGCACTCAGCATAATTATTTTGAGATTGTGTTTATTTGCTAGGGCTGGCGTAATGAAATAGCACCAAAAAAATAGATGACTTTAAAGTTTATTTCCTCAGTTAAAAGTTCAAATCAGGTTATTGGCCATGCTGGTTCCTTCTGGACTCTGAGAGAGAATCTTCTAGCTTCTGTTGGCTTTAAGCATTTCTTGGTATTTCTTATCTTTTAGCTTCGTCTTCCCTGTTGTCCCTTTGCCATGCTTGCTTGAGCTTAGAATCTCTTCTTCTCTTATTCTTCTCTATTTTGACTCTCTACTTAAGAGTCTCTTATCTATTTATTATAAGACACTTAGATGGAATGAGGGTACCCTCTGTTTCCAAAAACAGTTGTGTTCACAGATATGATGCTGAGGTCTTCAACATATATTTGCATGAAACAGAGTTCAGCCTATAGTAAAATTTATCCATAATTGCATCTATCAGTTGTCCACGCTAAAGGAGTCTTTCTTACAAAGGTGGCACAGAAGTAGGCAGTGTTTTGTACCGTTGTGCACAGAGTTGCCTTGAGTCAGAGGCTCATTTGACAATTCACAACACCCAGCAGTTAGGCTACCGGCCGAATGGCAGTTGTTTTGGATACTATAGCCTTCGCACTTACATGCTAAGCATCAGAGAGTTGGACAGCAAATAGGGTTGATAGAAAGAGAATTGATGCTTTTGAGCTGTGGTGCTGGAGAAGAGTGTTGACTATACCATAGGCTGCTAGGAGAACAAACAGGTTTGTCCTGGAGAAGATAAAGCCTGAATGCTCAGTCAAGGATTCTGAAGCTTCGTCTGACATACTTGGGCATGTTGCAAGGGGACTGGTCCTTGGAGAGGGACATCATGTTTGGCAGAGTGGAGGGGCGGTGAAGGAGAGGAAGACCTTCGATGAGATGGATCGATTCTGTAACTGGAGTGGTGGGAATAAGTGCATTTGAGATGGCTAGGTTGGCACAGGATAGAACGGCGTTTAGAGCTCTTGTACATAGGGTCACTATGAGTAGCAAATGACTCGATGGCACATAACAACAACAGTTGCTTTGCAGGAAAAAAAGATGGGCAGTCTCCTCCCAGCCATTTACAGTCTCTGGAAACCCTCTGAAAGGTCCGCAATGAATTGGTTCTGACTTGATGGCACATACCAGCATAACGCAGCAGCACCAGCATATTTTAATATACCTTCTAAGTTGTTAATAATTAAAAATAATTGGAGTACCAGTGTTCCTTTAAGGCCCTGGGATTTTCTCACATTATTGAAAATTGACAAGCTGACTCCTCGGAGACCTTCTCAACCTGTCTGTCTCCCCCTGTGCTGTTGGTCTCAAAGCCTTGTTCACCAGCGCTGCGAGGTGACGTTTTCTGCTCCTTTTTATTCCTGTCTGCTGACTGCCCTTGCTTTCTCCCTGCAGTGTCCTCAGAGCCTGCAGAGTGAGCTTTCTGGAAACACAGACTGGATTATTCTGCTTCACAAAGCATTCTTCCCACTCCCCATCCTCTCAGATAGTGTCCACATTTCTTCGTGTGCAGAGAGAGCCCCCACAGTGTGACTGAAGACTACTTCACCACACCTCACCCCCACTTTCTCCTCATCTCACCATCACCTCAGCCATTTGTGTCCCAGCTAAAGGGATTGACTATGAGACTCTTCCTTAGCCTTCTGAGGCTGTTTGTCTCGCCCCGTAGTTACTGCTTTGCTTCTATCCTTCTCTCTGTCATTTGGTGACAGGCTTTATTTTTTTAAAACATATTTTTATTTTATAGTTCTTTGCATACTATACTCGTATATATTGTGTTTCGCTGATATACATTGTTTCCTACATTCCTTCATTCACATTGAATTTCATACCATTATTCCCATACATTACTTTTTTTTTCCCAATACATTACATTTTATAAAACAAATAACCTTTGGTCTATGTCTGCTATCACCCCATCTTTTCAGGTCTCCACTGGATCTTTCCTAATCCCCTCACCTCCTCTTTTTACCCACTAAACTCTGTGACCCTATGATTTTTCTTTCCTTCCCCACCCTGAACCCTTTCCGCTTCCCCCTTTGGAAGTTTATACACATCTTGCTAGTTATCCTTTTGTTTTTACAATAATGGTCTTACGCAGTATGTGTCCTTATGAGATTGAGTTAGGGCATTCATCATAATGATCTCAAACTTCTCTTATGTTATATAATATTTCTTTAAATTGTTGCTCCTGAGTGCTGCACAGGGACCTCTGGTGGCCTAATGGCAAGAAACTGTGCTATAATCCTGAAGGTACATGGTTCAAATCTACCAGCTGCTGTAGGGGAGAAGGATGTGCAGTCTCCTCCCCGCCTTCCAGTGATTAACTGTCTCTGAAAACCCACCAGAAGGCCAGCTATGGGTCATTTCTAACTCTATGATAACCAGTAACAAGTGCTGCATAGTAGTCCATCTTATAAATGTACCACAATTTCTCAGTCCTTTCATTTGTTGATGGATAGTTGGACTGTTTCCATGTTCTTGCTATTGTGAATAATGCTTCTATGAACAATTGTCTCTCAGTTCTATTTTACTCAAGGCATATTCCTAACAGTAGAATAACTGGATCACATGGAATTTCTATGTTCAGCTTTTTGAAGAAACACCAAACTGTCTTCCAGAGTGGTTGTACCATTTTACAATATCACCTACAGTATATGAGAGTTCCAATCTCTCTACATCCTCTCCAACATTTATAACTTGCTGTCCTATTAAGCTTTGCCACTGCTCTTGGAGTGAGATGGTATCTCATTGTAGTTTTGATTTGCATCTCTCTGGTTGCCAGTGATTATTTTGAGCATTTCTTAATGTGTCTGTTGTGAATAATGCTACTAAATATCTTCCTCTGTGAGAAGTCTATGTCTTTTATCCATTTTCTAATTGGATTATCAGTCTCTTTCTTGAGGAGACCCTGTAGGATTCTGTAAATTTCCATTACGAGACTCTTGTCTGAGATGGTATTGCCAAATATTTTTTTTCCCAGTCATCAGTAGGTTTTCTTTTCACTCAACTAGAAAAAGTTTTTGATGCACACAGGGACTTAACCTTTAGACTGTCCCATTCATTGATTGTTTTCCTTTTCTCATGTATTTCTGGCTGCATTTGCTAGCCTTTTTATGCCATAAACTAGGCCTTCTGAGTTTGGTCCCATTTTGGTGACAGGTTTTTTTATCTGCCCCTGCAACTTTAAACTATGTTGTTCATCGTTGGGCCCCTCAGCATTGCTCTCAGGGCTGAATACAGAAATGCTCTGTGGGTGCACTATCGTGAATGTCATTTTTAGTACAGTGAAATTTCTCTCTTTGATGGTTCTTGAGAAACTACTTTTATTTTCCCTTCATTAGATAAGAATCCATTATATATGCATTTCTTAATGATTACAAGGTGTGGTTTTGAAAGCTTCTTTCTAAAAGATAGCAAAATAAAAGAGAAAGCATCTCACCACAACATGATAAATGTAAACAACCCAATTGAAAAATGGGCAGAGGATATGAACAGACACTTCGCCAAAGATGACATTCAGATGGCAAACGCATGAAGGAGTGCTCAAAATCCCTAGCTCTAAGAGAGATGCAAATCAAAACAACTATGAGATATCATCGCACCCCAGTAAGAATAGCAAAATTCAACAGAGCAGCAAACAACAGATGCTGGTGAGGTTGTGGGGAAACTGGAACTCTTATTCATTGTTGATGGGAGTGTAAAATTGTGCATCCACCCTGGAAGGCAGTGTGGTGCTTTCTCAAAAAGTTGAAATAGAAATACCATTTGACCCAGCAATTCCACTACTGGGAATATACCCTAAAGAAACCATAATGGCCACCCAAGCAGATATATGCACACCCATGTTTATCACGGCTTTGTTCACAATACTAAAGAGCTGGAAACAACCCAAGTGCCTATCAACAAACGAATGGATAGAGAAGCTATGGTACATTCACACAATGGAATACTATGCTGCATTGAAAAACAAGGAACTCATGAAATGCTACACAAAATGGATGACTCTGGAGGACATTATGCTGAGTGGAATATCTCAAGCACAAAAGGACAGATACTGCATAGTGCCACTATTGTAAAGCGGGACTGACATCAGGGTTGGGGGAACTTAAGAAAAGAGGGGATAAATAATGTATACTGCATTGAAACAGATGAGGGAGAAAACTGTTTAAAAGAAATATATGGTTAGGTATTATTTTCACAACAAGAGTCCAGAATAAAAGCTGCATAGTAAAGTGGACTTGGGATCGGGGTGGGGCAGTGATGATTGTATAACAATGAAATAATTTTTTTTTTCTTCAAAGAGAAAAGTGAACTGAGGAAAGGTGTGGGGAGAGAGGGAAGTGTGCAGCAGTGTATGAATGGATATCCAAAGTCTGTAAACTTTCATTAAAATTTCCTTTTAAAAAGAAAGCATCAGTAATGCTCACCAATACTAAGAGAGGAAGGAAGCAATATTTAGTTGCTCAGAGAATTTTTTAGTTTGATTAAGTGTTGTTGTTGTTAGGTGCTACCAAGCCAACTAGGACTCAAAGCCATCGTATACACAACAGACCTGAGCCTTGCTCGACCCTGCACCATCCTCGCGGTCTCCACCATGCCAAGGGCCTTTGTCACAGTCACTGTCAGGACCATCATCCTCTTTCCCAAGCCCTCTAATATTTCAAGCACGGTGCCTTCTCCATGGACTGGTGCCTCCTGACAACATGCCCAAAGTCTGTGAGACAAAATTTCACCAGCTTTGCTTCTAAAGAACCCTCCTTGTACTTCCTCCAAATCAAATTTGTTTGTTCTTTTGGCATTACTAGGTATATTCAAGATTCTTGGCCAACACTACAGTTCAAAATCATCAATTCTTCTGTCATCCCTATTCATTGTTCAACTTCCACGTGCATATTAAGCAATTAAAAATACCAGAACTTGGAACTGGAGCACCTTGGTCTTTAAACTGCCATTGTTGCTCTTTATGACTTTAAAGAGGCTCTTGATGGCAGATTTGTCCAGTATCTTTTGATTTCTTGACTGCTGCTTCCATGAATGTTGATTATGAATCCAAGTAAGATGAAATCATTCATAATGTCATTCTTTTCTTTATCTTTCATGATGTCTGCTGTTTCATTTGTGAATATTTTTATTTTCTTGGTGTTGAGTTATTGTCCATATTACAGGCTATAGTCTTTGATCTATATTTGTTTCAAGTCCCTAAAAAGATGACCCAACATAATGTAGAAATTATCAAACAATATTGTTAATAGCACGTGCAAGCAAAGATCTTGATGAAGATTATTAAAAAGCAGAACCGTACATCAACAGAGACCTTCCAGAGATCCATGCTAGACTTAGAAGAGGTCGTGACACCAGGGATAACATTGCTGATGTCAGATGGATCTTGGCTGAAATCAGGGAGTACGAGAAAGAGATCTGCTTGTATTTTGTTGACTTTGTGGATCTGCATTTGACTGTGTGGATCTTAATAAAGTGTGGATAACATTGAGAAGAGTTGGAATTCCAGAACAATTGATTGTGCTCACACGAAACTTATACTTACACCAGGAAGTTTTACTTGAATAGAAAAAGAAAACACTGCTTGGTTTAAAATCAAGAAAGATGCATACATGTCAGGGCTATATCCTTTCTCCATGCCTATATAATCTGTATGCTAAATAAATCATTCATCAAGCTGGACTTTCTGAAGAAAACTGTGGCATCAGGACTAGATAAGACTCATCAACAACCTGCGTCATACTTATGACACCTTGTTGAAAGTAAGGCAGACTTGAAGCGCTTGCTGCAAAAGATCAAGGAATACAGCCTTTAGTATGGATTACATCTCAATATCAGTAAAACAAAAATCCTCACCACCCGGACAATAGGTAACATTGTGGTAGATGGAGAAGAGATAGCAATTACCAATGATTTCATCTAACTTTTATTCACAATCAACAACCTTGACAATGTTGTTATGTGCCATTGAGTCGACTATGACTCATAGCGACCCCGTGAAAAATAGCTCTGAATCCTGTCCTATCCTGAGCCAATCTCACTGTCTGTGACACACCTATTCCCATTACCTCAGTTACTGTGTCGATCCCTGTCATCCAGAGCCTTTCCCTCCCATGCTGTCCCTCCACCCTACTGAGTATGATGTCCTTCTCCAAGGACTGGTCTCTCCTGGCAACAGACCCAAAATATGTGATATGGAGCTTCAAAATCCTTGCCTCCAAGGAGCAACTTGGTTTCACCCTCTCCTTGACAGGCCTGTTTGTTATCTTGGCAATACATACCTTGATACTAGAAGTCAGGAAATCAAAAGACATATTGCATTGGGAAAGTTTGCAGTCGAGGATCTCTCCAAAGTTCTGAAAATCAAAGATGACTGTTTAAGGACTAAGATGACCTAAGCCATGATATTTTCAGTTACTTCTTGTGTACCTGAGAATTGGACATTAAATAAAGATGACACCCAAGAATTTATACATTCGGGTTGTGGTGCTGGATAAGGGCACCACGTATCCAATGGACTGCCAAGAGAATGAACAGGTGTGTCTTAGAGTGCACCCAGAATGCTTCTTAGAGGGAAGGATGATGAAACTTCATCTCACATACTTTGGGCGTGTTGTTAGGAGCAAATCCTTGGAGAAAGGCATCAGGTTTGCAGAAGTAGAGGGTCAGCAAAAGAGTAGACTCTCACAGCAAGGCAGATTGACACAGTAACAATGGGCTCTAGTGTGGCAGAGATGATGAGGATAGTACAGTATAAGGCAGAATTCAGACCCAATGTTCATAGGGTAGTTAGGAGTTTTACTTGACTCAGTGGCACCTAACAACAATCAAATTGCTTCAAGTCTTCTTCACTCTGCAAGTAAGATTGTGTCATCTGTATAACAAGTTGCTGGTGAGTCTTCCTCCAATCCTGATGCCACGTTCTTCTTCATATACTCAACTCCTCAGATTTCTTGTTTAGCATACATAGTTAATAGTCCTGGAGAAAGAGTACAACCCTGATGCACACCTTTCCTGATTTTAAACCATGAAATGAAGTGTTCTCATGTTCTGTCCAGAAAGCTCCTTCTTTGACTATGTACAGTTTTCCCATGATCACAATAAGTGTTCTGAGATTCCTAGTCTCCTCAGTGTTATTCAGAATTCGTTATGATCCACAGTTGAATGCCTTTGGGTAGTTGGTAAAACATAAGTAAACGTCTTTCTGGTATTCTCTGATTTCAGCCAGGATCCATCTGACAATCAGTAGTGATTTCCCTTACTCCACAACATTTTTTTAACTAGGTTGAATTTCTGAGTTACCTTTCAAGGTACTTAACTGTTCCCGCTATTTTTAATCTTTGCATGATTTTACTTGTGTGTGATATTTCTTCAGTCTATTAGATAACTTATTTTTTAATGGGAACAAAAACGGACCTCTTCCATAGTGAGGGAGCATGTCCAGGGTTGCATCTGTTTGTTAAAACTCCTCAGTTGGTATTCCATCAGTTGAAGGGTTGTTTTTTGCCAATGCCATCAGTGCAGTTTGAACTTCTTCTCCAATACCATATGTTCTTGATATGACTTCCTGAAGTGGTTCTACGTTTACCAGTTCTTTTGGTATAGTGACTCTGTGTATTCTTTTCATTTTCTTTTAATGTTTACTACATCATTTAGTGTTTTCCGATTGGTATCCCTCAGTATTTCAGCTCAAAGTTTGAATTATTTTCTTCAGCTATTTCAGCTTGAGAAATATTGAGCATATTCTTCTGTTTTTTACTTTCTGATTACAGGTCTTTGCACCTTACTTTATATAACTGCTTTGTTTTCTCAAGCTGCATTTTGACCTCTTTTGTTCAGTTCTCTCATTTCATTATTTTTTCACCTAAGCTTTAGCTTCTCTAGGTTGAAGAACAAGTTTCAGCGACTCTTCTACTACCATTTTTGTCTTTCTTTTCCTGTCTTTTTAATGACCTTTTTCATTCTTTGTGTGTGATGTCATCCAACAATTCACCTGGTCTTTCGTCATTAGTGTTGAATGCATCAAGTCTATTCTTGACCTGGCTTTTAAATTTAAGTGGAATAAACACATGGTCATATTTTAGCTTTCATGTACATGATTTAATTCTCTTCAGCTTCAATTTAAACTTTCACATAAGTAATTTAGGGTCTGCTCTATAGTTGGCCCCTGACCTTGTTTTGCCTTTTTTTTTTTAATACTAGTGTATTTGCCACTGGACCAATTGGCAGCATCAGGATGGATGGCGAAGAGATTGAGATTGTTCACAGCTTTAGTCTGCTTGGCTCCACAGTCAACACTCTTGGCACCAGCTTGTTGTTGTTGTTGTTGTTGTTGTTGTGTGCCGTTGAGTCGTTTGCGACTCATAGTGACCCTATGTACAACAGCCCTAAACCCTGCTCTATCCTGTGCCAATCTCATTGCCCCTGACACACCCATCCCGATTACCCCAGTCACTGAATCAATCCACCTCATAGAGGGTCTTCCCCTCCTGCGCTGTCTCTCCACTCTACCCAGCATGATGTCCCTCTCTAAAGACCTGTTTCTCCTTACAACATGTCCAAAGTATGTCAGACGAAGCCCCAGAATCCTTGCCTCCAAGGAGCAGCCTGGTTTAACCCTCTCTAGGATGAATCTGTTTGTTTTCTTGGCAGTCCATGGTACATTCAGTACTCTTCTCCAGCACCACGGCTCAAAGGCGTCAATTCTCCAGCAGCCGGGTAATTAAAAGATGTATTGTGATGGGAAAGTCGGCTGTTAGGGACCTCTCTAAAGTACTGAAGAGCAACAGTGTGTCTCTGGAGTCTAAGGTGCATCTGGTACAGGCCATCGTCTTTGCAATCACTTGTTATGCATCAGAGAACTGGACAATGACCAGGGAGGATAGAAGGAGAATTGATGCTTTTGAGCTTTCGTGTTGGAGAAGAGTGCTGAGGGTACCATGGACTGCTAAGAAAACAAACAGATTAATCCTGGAGAGGGTTAAACTGGGCTTCTCCTTGGAGGCAAGGATTCTGAGGCTTCGTCTGACATACTTTGGTAATGTTGTAAGGAGAGACTGGTCCTTGGAGAAGGACATCATGCTTGGGAAGGTGGAGGGCAGGCGCAGAAGGGGAAGGCCCTCTGTGAGGTGAATTGATTCGGTGACTGGGGCAATTGGGATGAGTGTGTCGGAGACAATGAGATTGGCACAGGACAGAGCAGATTTTAAAGCTGTTGTACATAGGGTAGCTATGAGTCGCAAGCGACTTGATGGCACATATCAACAACAACAACGTGTATTTGCAAAATTTGAATATATTGATTTCTAATAGATTCTTCCAGTTTTTCTCAACTCCCAGCCATCAAATTGTACAACTCCATGATTCTCCAATATCTCTTTGGACAGTTTGATTTTAAAAGGACAAGTAAAACTCCCCATTCATTAATATCTGTGCTCACCCTAGAGGGATGAGATGAAGTAGGGTAGATGCAGTTTCTGTCCTTGAAACCTGGATGAATAATGATACTTGGATGCACAGAAGAATCCATAAATATTTGCCCAAGTGTTAACTATTCAGCATAATTCTTAATTTTTAATAGTGGCTTCTGTGTGTAATACTTAATTAGTCCTAAAAACTGGTATCCCATAAGAGGATTCCTTTTTTGTCTTCTCACTCTTCAGTTGATTGACTATTTTCTCTCAATTTGTTGTTTACTTGCCTTGAGCATGTCATGCCTTTGTACTTCATGAAGTAATTAATCTCTCTAAGCATCAGTGAATCAGCTCATTTGAATGTGTTTGTTTAACTGTACACTCATGCAATGATACTAGTTTCATGCATCTCTGAGGTAGAAAATGAGAGTACTTCTTTCTTGGCAGGGCAAAGCCCTAATTTTCCACAGTGTAATTAAATTATAATGATAAATATCACTTTAAAAGGAAATGCAAATGCTTCATTAATAAATAAAGTTACTACCAGCCCAACAAAGCTATCAAGTGCTGTGATAAATTTATATTAATAACAATAATATTGGAGTCAGTGTTAATACCAGGCATGTTTAATCTATATGTTCCTGGCTTTTAACAGTATTGCTGTGGCATGTGAATTTCCTTTTGTTAGCAGATAATGAGATATAAGCCATTGTGGGAACCCCTCCAGCTGGGCTAGTCTGGAGTCGCACTATTTTCAGAAGAGGATTTCCTGAGTAGGAGCAGTCCCAGGCACAGTGGCAGGAAAGGCGGTGGCTGTGGAGGCAGAACAGAGCTGTCTGCCCTTGAGAATGTTAGGAGGTGGAAAGTGGGTAGGCCTAGGGACTGTGGGCAGTCTTTCTGTCTGTCTTATAGGACTTCCTTTTTCTTCCCATCTTTTATCCTAACTGGGGTATGCTCCCTGGTATGAGGCGCTATCGAATGGTCTCTGAATTCCTCTTGCACAGTGGTTTGAACCTTGCCTGATCCTGTGCCATCCTCACAGTCTTTGCTATGCTTACACCCATTGTTGCAGTCACTAGGGCTTCCTTGGTTTTTGTTGTTAGATGCCTTCAAATTGATTCCAATTCATAGGACCCTGTGTACAACAGATTGAAACTTTCCCCCCTCACAATCTCTGCCATGCTTAGCCTTTGTTGCAGTCACTGTAGCACTCTGTCTTCCCTGCAAGCTTTATATGGTGGGTCAAAACAGATTAAGAGGGAGGGAGAGGAAGGATGGGGTCTCTCAGCCCTAGTTCACTTGCTAGCTTCTTAGTACCCTAAACTGTAGTTTTCTTTTATGTTCTTTCTTTTCAGCTTTTCCTTCTTGTTTGCAAAGACTATAAAATGTTAGCTATTTTCTTGGCTTTCTCTTAATGTTATAGCCATTTTGCAACTGGGATTCATTAGCTCTTACCTTGTTTTTGTAGGTAATTCATTGCTTGTTTTATGCAGGTAACAGTGCAGTAGCTACTTGGTCCCATCATTAATTGCTTATACCCTGTAAAACCAGTTGTCACTGGAGATAGTATTTTGGTCCTACTGCTTGCTTGTTTAAAAAGATAAATAATATGCTAGATAGATGATAGATAGATAGATAGATAGATAGATAGATAGATAGATAGATAGATAGATAGATAGGAGAGAGGAAGGGAAGACAGAAACGAGGGAGGGAAGAAGGGAGATAGCTAGCTGGATTGTTGTTGTTAAGTGCTATTGAGTTGACTATGACTCATAGTAACCCTGGGAACAATGGACCTGAGCCCTGCCCTATCTTGTGCCATCCTGACCTTCTCTGACATACCTGAGCCCACCTTTAGAGTCACTGTGTCAGTCTATCTCATTGAAGGTCTTTCCCTCCTTCACTGACCTTCTACTGTTCCCAGTATTATGACCTTTCCAAGGACTGATCTCTCCTAACAGCATATCCAAACTATGTGAGAGAAAGTTTCACTATTCTTGCCTCCAAGGAGCACTCTGGTTGCATCTTTTCTAAGACTTATTTATTTGTCCTTTTGGCAATCTGTGGGATATTCTCTTCTCCAACACCACAGTTCAAAGGCATTGATTTTTTTTCCTTCTGTTATCCTTGTCTGTTGTCTGATTTTCAGCTTCCTAGCAAGTAATTTAAAAGGTTATGATTTGGATCAGGTACATCTTACTCTTCAAACTCACATCATTGCTTTTCAGCACTTTGGAAACATTCCTGACAGCTGATGTTTGCTATTCAATGCATCTTTTGATTTTTTGACTGCTGGTGCAAAGAGTGCTGATTGTGGACCTACGCAAGATGAAATATTTGGCATTTTCCATCTCTTCTCCATCTATTATTTTGCTTCTTATTGGCCTGGTGGTAAGGATTTTTGTTTCCTTGATAACGAGTTGTAACCCATACCGAAGGCTGTTGGGTTTTTTGTAGGTTATTTTTGAGTCTTCCTCTGATCCTGACGCCACTGTCTTTTTCATAAAATCCAGTTTCTCCTATGATTTGTTCATCATACAGATTTAATAGGTATGGAGAAAGGATACAGCCCTCATGCATAGCTTTCCTGATTTTAAAACATGCAGTGTTCCCTTGCTCTTTTCCTGCAGCAGCTGCTTGGTCTAGGTGTAGGTTTTACATAAACACAATTAAGTGTTCTCATATTCCCCTTCTTTTCTGGGTCAGCCATAATTTGTTACAATCCACATAGTCAAAAGCCTTCGCAAAGTCAATGAAACACAAATAGACATCCTTCTGGTATTTTCTGCTGCTAGCCAAAATCAACCTGCCATCAACAAGGATATCGCTTATTCTGCGGCTTCTTCTAAATCCAGACTTAATTTCTGGTCATTCTCTCTCTTTGTAATGTTCTAGCCATTTTTAAATAATAATCGTGATTATAAAAAAATATTTTATTTGCATGTGATAGTAATGATACTGTTTGATAATTACCACATTCTGTTAGATCACTTTTGGGGGTGAATGAGAACAAATACGGATCTCTTCAGTCAGTTGGCCAGGCAGCTGCCCTCCAGATTTCCAGGCATAGCATGGTGAGCATATCTAGGGCTACATCTATTCTTTGAAACATGTGGATTGATGTCCCACTGATTTCTGGTCTAAATAGATACGTAGATAGAAAGAAAGATGGGATGTGGTTTGTTTTTTTTTAAATGATGTGTATTTTTAAAAAGTATTATTGTCATTAAATTTTACCATATGAATATTTTTAACTTTTATACATACCTTAATGTTTGGAGAAGGGTGATTTCTTAGTAAATTACTAAGAACTGGAAAGGCATTCTTCTCAACAACATACTGTTGACTAATAGGATTGCACGTGTGGGCAACACCTGTTAAGAGTTCACTTAGCAATGAGGTAAGTCATTCCACACCTTGTAAATGTTAAATTTAACGGTAGTTTGATATTTTGGATTGATAAATTGTTCCAAAGTATAGTTAGTAAGTTACATGATGAAATACTACATAACTACCATCTTAATAAAATAATATTGAATATATTTTTAAAGGCAAAGGTGAATCAGCATGAAGAAACAGAAGTGTTAATGTCTTTTTAATAGTCATAATGCAAAGAAGCTAGAAATATTGTGTTTGCATAGAGTATTATTGATAATATATATAGATACCACTTGACAAATTATGCTTGAGACATATACTCTTTTTTTAAAAATAAAATTTATATTCTATACTGATTTCTTTTAAAAAAAAAAAGAAAAAGAAAATTCACTGTAGAACAGAGTCTATCTGCCCATAGGGTTTCCAAGACTGTAAATCTTTACTGAGGCAGACTGCTTCATCTTCCCCTTGGAATGGCTAGTGGGAAGGACATACCTGTCAAAGAACAATTATGAAAAAGAGCATATTTGGAAACCCCAAATCCCCCTTCCTCTTTGATGGCAACTACTCCTCTTGCCTATGGGCATCAGATTTTGAACTAATACTGTCCTTGCTTTTCTTATTTTACCAGAGGAACCTACAATGTAGTTCAGTTTTTCTTGTGATTGAACTATTGCTCGATTGTGTATTCTTTTTTGATCCAATAATTTGTTAAAGTGTGGTACTTGAATTTTTTTGCATCAAATTATGTGTATATTCCCAGTATATCCAACTTGATCATGTTCTATTACCTTTTAAAAATACTGTCTAATTTGGTTTGTTTAACTTTTATTTTGAATTATTACATTTACATTGGAGTGTTTATAGTTTTCCTATCCCATAATTTTCTTGACAAAAATATTTTTACTAAATGTTAGGTAGAACTTCTAATAAAGCCTTCTAGACATAGGGTTTGTGTAGAATTATTTTTGTGTTCTTGTTGTTAGGTTCCATCGAGTCAAGTACTATCTATTGTGACCCCTAACAGATCTGAACCCTGTCCTAGCCTGTGCCATCCCCACACTTCCTGACACACTAGAACCCATTGCAGCAATCACTTTGTCAGTCCACCTAGTTGAGAGTCTTCCTCTTTTTCACTGCCCTCTGCCTTTCTGAACATCATGTCCCTCTCCAAGGAAAAGCTCCATCCTAGCAACATTCCTGGTGAGGCAGAGCTTTATCATCTTTCCCTCCAAAGAACACTCTGGCTGCACCTTCTCTGAGACATATTTATTCTCTTGGCCGTCCATGGGATGTTCAGTACTCTTCTCCAACACCGCAACCCAAAGGCATCAGTTCTTCTTCTGTCATCCTAATTAACTGTCCAGCTCTCAGATGCATAGCAAGTGATCAGAAAGACCATAGTCTGACTCAGACACACCTTAGTCCTGAAACTGGCATCATCACTCTTCAGTAATTTGTAGAGGTACCTGACTGCTGACTTTCCCAGTGAAATACGTCTCCTGACTGCTGGTACCAAGGGTGTTCATTCTGGATCCAAGTAAAATGAAGTTGTTGATAGTTTCATATGGTACTTCCTGAAGTATTTCAGTGTCGGTGAGTTCTTTTTTTGTACAGTGATTCTGTGTATTCTCTCTGTCTTCTTTTGATACTTCCTGGGTCGTTCAATATATTGCCCATAGCATCTTTCAGTATTGTGACTCGAGGCTTAAGTTTGTATTTCAGTTTCTCAGCTGGAGAAGTGTAGAGCAAATTCTTCAAACAGTTATGATCTGGAAGATAGGTCTTTTTATTTTATTAACAGTCAGGTGTGGGCTGTTTTGGCCTTTTTTATTTAACAATCAGGTGTGGGTGGTTTGCTCTTTAATTAAAAATTAGTTATTTATTTAATTAAAAATCAGTTATGGTCTGAGAGCCTCTTGTTCACAATCAGTATGAACAGTGGTTTGCTATTAGAGTTACAAACTAAATTGTGAGTTTGTGGTCTTTGGGGAGAACATTGTTCTAACTGGTCTAACACTTGTTGGTCAGTGTGCTGTATTGAGAGAACTTGTGGGTAACTGTGATACTGAAAGTTATGCTACTGGTGTGTCAAATTCCACAAGAGTTATCCATAGTGGACAGATTTTAATGGAGTCCCATATTAAGACAGACTAGGAAGCAGGACTGGCCCTCCACTTCTTAAATAATAGTCCTACCCTACAAAGAACAAGGAAAAATAATGGCAAAATCCTTTAATAAATGAAACTTGGAATGTATGTAGCTTGAAGGCTGGTAAACTACAAATTGTGAAAAATGAAAAGGAGCATATGAACATCAACATTCGAGGCATTAGTGAGATGAGATAGACTAGCTTTGGCCACTTTGAATCAGATAATCAGATGATATACTATACTGGGAATGAAAAACAGAAGACAAGTGTTATATTTATCGAAAAAAGTCAATTTCAACTTCTGGCCAGAAATGCAGTGTTATGAGTGATAGGATATTTTTCATACACATACAAGGAAGACTTTTTAATATGACTATTATTCAAATATGTGCTCCTATATCTAGTGACAAAGAAGGAAGAATTAGAATTTTTTTCACAAACTTGCAATCCGAAATTGACCGAACATGCAGTCAAGATGCGTTAATAATGATTGGTGACTGGAATGCAACAGTTGGAAACAATGAAGAAGAAATAGTAGTTGGAAAATATGAGCTTGGCAATAGAAATGAGGCTGGAAATAGAATGATTGGATTTTGCGTTTTCAATTATTTATTCACCGCAAATACTTTTTTAAAAATAAAGTTTTTTTAAAATTTTAATTGTCATTTTAATGAAATTTTACAGAAAAGATATATTTTCATTCATTCATTGTTGCATATTTTTACCCCCTCTTTCTCCCTACTTTCCCCCTCCTTCAGTTCACTTTGTTGGTTTTGTAAAATACTCATTTATTGTTGTACTGTTACCTCCCTCCTTCCCCTCCCCCCAGTCCTCTTTGCATAGCACTATTGTTATAAAGCAGGTCTGACTTGAGGGTTTGGTTGGAGAATAGAATAAGGGAAGATAGATAATGAATATTACATTGGAATAGATGAAGCAAATACTGTTTTTTTAAAAAAAGATACACATGATGACTTTACACGTGGACCTTACCTGATGGACTGCGTAAAAATTAAATTGAATGTATCTGTAGAAGGAGTCACTGGAGAAGCTCAATATAGGCAATCACTGGGCAAGGACTTTTTAAGCAGACCAATATAAAATAAAAGTTAAAAACAAACTAAACAAAACTAGGTTGGAGCAAACTTGGGTCAGACCATCAATTACTCATGTGCAAGCTCAAGTTAAGGACAAAGAAAATTAAAACATGTCCACAAGAACCAAAATATTATTTTGAATCTATTCCATCTGAATTTCATAATCATCTTAACAACAGATTTGAAGCATTGAACACCAGTGATCAAAGACCAGATGAGTTGTGGGATGATATCAAGGATTTTCATCCACAAAAAAAACAAAAGGTCTTTACAAAGAGGAGAAAAAAAAACAACCAGAAATGTATTTCAGAAAAGACTCTGAAAATTGTCCTAGAAGCCAAAACAAAGGGAATACATGCCGAAATAAAAGAACTGAACAGATTTCAAAGAGTAGCAGAGAAGACAAAGCAAAGAGTCCTATTTAGATATATTTAATATTTCTAGTCCAAATGTCCTATTTCATACTTAGTTTTGATTAATGGATTTTTCTTGGAATTTACTAATTTTATCTAAGTTTATGAAAATTTTGGATTAAAAGTCACAGTACTTTCTCATTTCATTTGTACTGTGGCCAAATTTGATTGTTAATCTTATTTTAATTACCTTTTACTGCCCAGCAACATAGCTTAAAACTTGGTGGCAGGTCACTGAAGTTATACATGTAGAAACTGTTGATTTGGAATGGTTTTGTATTTTTATGGTCCTTGACAAAGAAAAACCAAAACCGAAGTCATTATGGGGTTCTGTTTCTAGGAATATGTTCATTTGGGTTATTGAGCCCCTCTTCTTGCTGAAAATGCTGGACTTTAGAAATATCTTAGAGCATTTCACATTCCTACACCAACCTGCTGACTGACATAATCTTTGTTTATTCAAGCCCAGATAGTTTTGTTGTTTCATAGAGCCCATGCTTGTTTAATTTTACCCTCATATTTGCTACTTTGTTTCCATGTGAAACGCAGACCTTCCCTTCAGGACAACTTTCCTTCTTCCAGAAATATATATGTACTGTATAACTTCCTATAGCAGGAATCTGCTGTTGGCAAACTTTTTCATTTTGCTATTGGCACACTTGTCCAAAATTATCTTCCACTTTCATTCCAAAATGATATTTTCACTGGATGTGACTACTTCAGTAAATTATTTTCTCTTAGAAAAGTGAAGTTGTCATTTTTACTGTCTTTTTATTTTCATGGTTGAGAAGGTCACTGTCAAGTAGACAAGTTATTTTTACAAGTAAACACTCTAATTTCGAAAGATCTTCACTTTTTCCTATTTTAAAAATTTTATTATGGTGTTCCCCTGTGTGCGTTTCTTTTTATTTATTCTGTTTAACATCTATTTGGCATCTTGAATCTTTGCCTTGCTTCAGTTTTATAATATTCTTATTAATTATTTTTCATATTCTGCCTTTGGAACTCTAAAAGACATCTCTTAGACATTCTCTTGCTCTGTATCTCCATTCTCTCTCACATGCTTTTCTTCATATGTCTCTACTGAGTTATGGATTTACTCTCAATTATGTCTTACATTTTACTAATTTTCCTTTCAGTTGTCTAATATGCTATTTAAAGCCACTTGTGAAAGAGTATGGAAGTGGAAGCATCGGTATCTGACCTCCACTAACTTCACAAAGCGGAAGAATACTCACCAACAGCCCATAACCGTGAGGTGGACATGCCCTTGTGTTCCGCATTCTAAACTTTGTCTACCAATTTTAATAGCTGTCGCTTTTCTCACTATGCTTACTATTTCTCTGCTGAACTCGCTTACTTATTGCAGTGACTACACAACTCACAGTCAATGCTCCTGATTGTAGGATGTATTAGGGAAATGTTGTTCATGTTATGTACTATGATCGGGATCCTCTTATCCATTGTCCTGGAATAGGCAATAAATTGCGCAGGAGATTGCCCCTCTTTGTCCCATGGTGGATTCAAACCATCTTTTGGGTTGCCAGTGCAACTGTGTATTGCTAGGCCACCAGAGCTACTTATATTACGGAAGCGATGGTTACAATTCAGGATCAGGAACATTGAGAATACAGTTCTTGACTGACATCAGGGGTGGAGTGAGACAGAGAAAATTGGATAAATTATGTATACTGAAGTGAAATAAATGAGGGAGAGAACAGTTTAAAAGTTATATTTGATTGGGTATTATGGTTATGATGAGAGTCCAGAATGAAGGCTGCATAGTGGAGTGTATTGGGGTGGGGGTGGGGGGATTGTATACCAATGAAGGAATTTTTCTTTTACTTTTCAAAGAGAAGAGTGAACTGGAGGGGAGGGGTGGGCAGGGAGAAAAAGGCAACAGTGAATGAATGGAAATCCAAAATCTCTGTAAATGTTCATTAGAATTAATAAAATAAAATTTAAAAAAAATACAGTTCTTCAATCAGGACAGCCTTTTCTCAACCATACCAAAAGTCAAGCCTCTGATTCCTGGCCCATAGGCTTAGCCTATGCTTTGCTTGAGCAAATGCTGCAAAGCTTTTTTAGGTCTGCTAATTATGGGAAGAGATCGATATTTGCTCCCATTCCAAAGAAATGTGACCTGACAGAGTGCAGAAATTATCAAACAATATCATTAATATCGCATGCAAGCAAGACTCTGCTGAAAATCATCTAAAACTACTGAAGCAACATGTCAACAGAGAACTTCCAGATGTGCAGGCTGGGTTTAGAAGAGTTTGTGGTACTCGAGATATCATAGCTAATATTAGATAGATCTTGACAGAAAGCAGAGATTATCAGAGGAATGACTATCTGTGCTTCATTGACTAGCAAAGGCTTTTGACTGTGTGGATCACAACAAGCTGTGGCTGCCTCTGAGAAAAATGGGAATCCCAGAACATTTGATTGTGCTTATGCAAAACCTATACTTGAACCAAGAGGCAGTTGTCAGAACAGAGCAAGGAGACACTGCATGGTTCAAAATTGGGAAGGGAGTCCACCAGGGATGTATTCTGTCTCCATACCCTTTCGATCTGTATGCAGAACAGATCATCTGGGATGCTGGGCTGTACAAGGAGGAATGTGGCATCAGGATTGGTGGAAGATTTATCAACAACCTGAGTTATGCAGATGACACAACCCTGCTTGCTGATACTGAGGAGGACCTGAAGCACTTGCTGCAGAAGGTCAAGGACTGTAACCTTCAATATGGATTGAAGCTCAATATCAAGAAAACAAAGATTCTCACCACTGAGCCTTTTGGCAGCATCGGTATGGATGGTGAAGAGATTGAAATTGTTAACAGTTTTAGTTTGCTTGGCTCCACAGCCAACACTCCTGGTACTAGCAGCCAGGAAATCAAGAGACAAATTGCATTGGGAGATTCAGCTGTCAGAGACCTCTCCAGAAGACTGAAGAGCAATGACATAAGGCTGGAGACTAAGGTGCACCTGATCCAGGACATAGTCTTCTCAATTGTGTGTTATGCATCGGAGAGCTAGACAGTGACTAGTGATGATAAAAAGAGAATTGATGCCTTTGAGCTGTGGTGTTGGAGAAGAATATTGAATATACCGTGGACTGCTAGGAGAACAAACAGGCTGCTTCTTGGAGTCAAGGATTCTGAAGCTTCGTCTGACATATTTTGGGTCTCTTGCAAGGAGGGACCAGTCCTTGGAGAGGGACATTATGTTTGGGAGATTGGAGGGACAGCACAAGAGAGGAAGACCCTCAATGAGATGGATCGATTCCGTGATTGGTGTGGTGGGAGTAAGTATGTCGGAGACAATGAGGTTGGCACAGGATAGAGCAGAGTTTAGGGCTCTTATACATATATGAGTTGCTATGAGTCACAAGCTACTTGACGGCACATAACTACAACAATTATGGGTCCAGGGAGTTCGGGTTGGTTCCAACTTAACAATACATAACAGCAGCAGAAGTTACAGATCTAGAGTTATGCATCCGTTCTGCTAGTCACCTAGTACTGAAAGTCCTCTTTTCTAGCTCCCCGGGCCAGCAAACCTCCCTCCTCAACAAATGGCTGAAGGTGCCCATCCTGCTGTCAGTTGTCAACCTGTTAGCAGTTTCTTCACTTTCCTGTGGATGATCCATGGTTCTGTCTCACACCTGTTTCCAGGTTTCTGCCACCTTTGTTTCTACTGTCTCTTCTTGTAGTGTCTCATGGCCTCACACCATCCCTCTGGTGTCACAGCTTGCCATCTGGTTCCCACAGGCCTAGCAGGACCATAGACCTTGCTGCACTTAAAGACTTTTCATTCTTGCATGTAAGATCTGGAGATCCCTACTTCTCCCATGGCTCAGTTTCTGTCTGATAGGATGGCAAAACTGACCAGTCACCACTTCAGTTTTCTACACATCTCATTTACATGGTGTCCCACCTGAAAGATAACATTTATTTATATTGTTAACAAGTTATCCAGTTCTCCTGGTGGTCCACAAACACCTACTCAGCTATGTGGTTAGAGTTAAAAAGGCCATTGCCAGGAAAAGCTCTAAGTAATTCATTGCACTATACCACTTTGTGGAATTTTTCATTTTAGACATTCTACTTTTAATTTTTAATAGCTCATTTTGGCTACTTTTCAAATCTTCTTGGTTCTTTTTATTTTCATTTTCCTTGTAGATAGCATCTTTAGTCTTTGACAGTTATTTATATTATGTACCTAAAACTCCAATATTTAAAGGTATATTTCTTCTGCTGTTTTTTGTTTTGTTTTGGTTTCATTTTTTGCTGGTGCTCACTTATGATGTGTTTGTTGCTTTGTAGTCTAGATTTTAATTAATGAAGGCTACTCATTTTTCTTGGGAAGTTATTTGTGGTGACATTTTTATATCAAGAATTATGGTATGATTTTTTTCAGAGATTGGTTCCTTTCACTTATGCCAGACATCTACTGATACTACTAGTTTAGAGCCAACTTAAAGAAAATGCATCATTTCAGTGCTTTCTTTTCTTTTTTTTTTTTTTTTTTTTTTTTTTTTTTTTTTTTTTGCTTTTTATTGTTTGTTACTTTGCTCACCCAGGAGAGTGATACGAATCTGGGCTCTAAATCCTGTGAGGGCTGAGTTGGAATATCTACTGTCCTAAGATGATTTCCCCTTCTTCCACCTCTTCTTACTCTCAGCAAGTTTTCTGTGACTTTTCTCTGGTGATAGAACAGCAGCAGACCTCTGGTTTTCTCTGGCACACACGGGACAGCCTTGAGTCAGATTCAACTCAATGGCAGCTGACTTGTTGGCTCTCCTTATTGGAGGTTTGGGTCTTTGGGGTCCATTATACCTTCATCTTCTTTGGGTGGTCTCTGGCTTTGGCCCCTGGCCCTGGAGCCTCCACTGTCATTGGGTCCTACTGTCCCTTAAATTTTGGTCTGTCACTCCTTGGTGTCTTCTTAACTGGCTTTGATGCTTTTAAGAAGCTTTAAAAAGTATCCCAGATGTGCAGACTGGGTTTAGAAGAGGCCGTGGCACTAGTGGTATTATAACCAATGTTAGATGGATCTTGGTTGAAAGCAGAGAGCACTACAGGAATGTCTATCTGTGTTTCATTGACTGTGCAAAGGCATTTGACTGTGTGGATCACAACAAACTGTAGCTAATTCTGATTAGAATGTGAACCCCAGAACACTTAGTGGTGCTTATGTGAAACCTATACACTTTTGGGCATGTTGCAAGCAGAGGCCAGTCTTTGGAGAGGGACATCATGCTTGGAAGGGTGGAAGGACAGCACAGAAGAGGAAGACCCTGGATGAGATGGATTGACTCAGTGACTGGGTAATAGGGGTAGGGTTGTCAGAGATGATGAAATTGGCTTAAGATAGGGCAAAGTTCAGAGCTATTATATGTAGAGTCTCTGTTAGTTGTAGGCAACTTGATGGAACATAACAATTACAACCATTTTTTTTGTTATTTGCATTGACATAGTTGGTCCAAATAACCTTGCCCACCATATGAAAATAGAAGCTTAAATTCTAATTGCTTGTTTCACATTTCTTGAGTACTTTGTGTATTTGAGTAAATGAGTCAATTTGTATCTGAAACATGTGTATAAGCAGACATTTATTTTTTAATTGATGACACCTAATGAGTAATTGAAAAGACCGTGACTTGAAACAAGTGCACCTTAGTCTTTAAACTGACATTGTTGCTCATTAGCATGTGGGAGAGATCCTATCAGCAGATTTTCCCAATGTATCACATCTTTTTATTTATTTTATTTTTTTTTTTACTTCTGGTACCAAGGGTGTTGGTTGTGAATCTAAGCATGATGAAGTTGTTGACAACTTCAGTCTTTTCTCCATCTGTCATGATGTTGTCTGTTGGCTCAGTGGTGAGGGTTTTTATTTTCTTGATAGTATATAGGAAGTAGTCCTCAGAAAAGAGCAGGGAAACAGTGCATGGTTCAAAATCAATAAAAGAGTGTCCACAACCTATGTTCTACAGTTGACACAACCTTGATTACTAAAACTTAAATAGACCTGAAGCACTTGCTGCAGAAGGTCAAGGACTACAGTCTTCAATATGGATTGAAGCTCAACATCAAAAAGACAAAGATTGTCACCACTGGGCCAACTGGCAGCCCCATTATAGATGGAGAAGAGATTGAGGTTGTTAACAATTACTTCAGCTTCTTCAGCTCCACAATCAACACTCTTAAACAGTCAGGAAATCAAAAGATGAATTGCGGTGGGAAAATCTGCTGTCAGGGAACTCTCCAGAGTACTGAAAAGCAATGAAGTCAGTCTAGAGTCCAAGATGCGCCTAATTTAATGCTCTTTATAATTACTTGTTATGCATCAGAGAGCTGGACAATGACTAAGGGTGACAGAAGAACTATGCCTTTGAACCATGGTGCTGGAGAAGAGACTTGAACATACCATGGACTGCCAAGAAAACTAATAGGTCTGTCCTGGAGAGGATGAACCACGTTTCTCCTTGGAGGCTAGGATTTTGAAGCTCCGTTTTACATACTTTGGGTACATGGCCAGGAAAGACTGGTCCTTGGGGAAGGACATCATGCTTGGAAGGGTGGAGGGACAGCACAGGAGAGGAAGACCCTGGGTGAGATGAATTGATATGGGAACTGGGGTTGGTGTATTGGAATTAGTGAAATTGGTTCAAGACAGAGCAGCATTCAGAGCTGCTGTACAAAGGGTCACAGGTGACTCAGTGGCACATAACAACAACAAAGTAAAGGTTATAATTACTTCTTGAGAATACATTTCCTTTTCAGAGCTTAATAGTTAAATATCTCTTCCTTACCTACATATCCCTGTATATGTCTATAGCTCAAACTCTGTTTCCAACTTCCTTTTTGGATTGGTTTTATGAAGTACAGACTTAATAAGATCTGAAATAATCACTTTAGCCTAAAATAATTGAAACATTAAAAGAAAAATGTGTTTGATTAAAGTTCTTTACTACTGACTAGCCAGTGATCAGAGAACTCTTATGTTTGAAAAATGTGAAGTTGTTGATGCCCTCTGCAAATGATTTTTACTTTATTATATCTACGTATGAAAATATGCACGATAAAGTGTATATAAATTCAACAGTTTCAACATAAATAATTCAGTGGCATTGATTATATTGTTCATGTTAAGCTCCCGTTCTCACTGGCCGTTACTGAGTTGTTCCACCACTATTAACATGCACTCAGTGCTCGCTACAGAACCCTCCCTCTTCCCCCTCCCTCCTTCCCTGTGACCTCTAATCATTGTGGGTTTTTGTGGGAGAATGAGATCACACAGTATTTTCCTTTCCTGACTGGTCTCAGTGCACTAGGCATGATGCTCTAGATTCATCCATGTGTGGCCTGCTCAGGACTTCACTTACCCTTAGGATTTACATTTTGTGTAGCTTGTGTTCACATTTCCTGGAAGGCATGTTCCTCCCCCCTTAAATTCCATAATATCTTCTGAGAGTTGGCAAGTGGGGAGATCTGTGGCAGTGACTGCTGTGTCCCCTGATTGCAGATGCTGCTGATAGCTGCTTTAGCGACTTTCCTCTGAGGACATTTGTCTCTCTTTGCCCCTGTTTATGCTCTACACGTTGACCTTAGGAACACAAGAGCCCCTGAAGAGACACCTGATACAGACTTAGGTTAAAAGATTTCTCCAGCTAATTGTTCTTGTTTGGAAATAGAAGAGTTTCCTTGTATGTTGATTTTTTTTCTTTTTTAGAGAGCATTAATTTTAAGATTTTATCTTATAAATCACATTTTGTGTACATATTTCCAATACATTGCTGGTCCATCATTCCTTATCTACCATCTTCATCCCTTATAATTCCTTCCCCCTCGCCCTTCTCGTCTCACTCCACAGCAAAAAACACCTGCCTTGCACTGCCTTTTATTGAGCTGTTTGTAGTTACTGGGCCAAGCATTCTCGTCTCTGTTATCCTATTTCAGCCTCCCAGGATTTGGAGGTGGGTGTGAGGAAATGAGAACACAGAGGTGTCAGTCACTTGGTCACACCCTCAGCCTCAGACCTAGAAGGCGGCCCCACACCTTCTCTTGAGAGCTTTCACTCTGGTTCCTTCTGATATCCTGAGGTCACCTTTCTCATCCATTTAGTGTGCATATAATATTTTTATGCAGATAATGCATGTGTGTTACGTGTTTTTGTATGCGGTTCTTCCCCAACATACACCAATTTTCCATGTGTACTATGTGTGTTCTATATATGTATGTGTTACTTATGTGAATGTGCTATTTATGAAAACATGGTACTCAAATGGTTTGTTTATTTCATCTTCACCCAGCATGTTCCCGCCCATTCTTTACCCTCCTGCAGTGCATATGACAGCCAGCAGATACTTCCCAGAGGAGGCATTTCTGGCCCAGCCTCAAGTAGTTGGCAGGTCACAGCGTGGAAACGAAAACAGCGGTTATAAATCTTGGTTCTAAATTGTTTGAGAGAGCTCTGGTAGCTTAGTGTTAAGGAATTGCACTGCCAACCTGAAGGCATACAGTTCGAACAGTCTCCTTCCTTATGATTTACTGCCTCCGAAAACCCACCATGAGTCGGTTGTGACTCAGAAACACATAACACAACAGTATTCTTTGGCTATATTTATTTGCTTTTGCCCACTTAGTTAGTGGACTTTCTAGATTTTATTGCTTCTAAAAGTATGTCTTGTCCATCCCACCTGAATTTAAAAGCCATCTCAAGAACAGGTCTGAGGCCTCGAATAATGAGCAAAGACTTGATCTTCAACTGTGGGAGGATATCAACAATAGAATCCATGAAGAATGCAAAAGATCATTACAAAGATAGAGAAGGAAGAAAAAAATGGAGATGGATGTCGGGAGAGACTCTGAATATTGTACTGGAATGCTGAGAAGCCAAGGCAAATAGAAGAAATCAGAAAGTTAAGAAGCTGAACATAAGATTTCAAAGGGAAGCTTGAGAAGACAAAGCAAAGTATTACAGTGAAATTTGCCAAGAGCTGGTATCAGGAAATCAAAAGAGACGAAGTTATTTGGCATTTCTTAAGCTGAAGGTACTGAAAAAGAAATTCAAGCCTCGCATTGTAATACTTAAAGATGCCGTGGGCAAAAAATTGGATGGTTCAGGAATCATTAAAAGAAGATGGAAGGAGTACATGAGTCACTGTACCAAAAAGATTTGGCTGACACAGAAGAATTTCATGAAGCACCATAAGACCAGGAGGCAGTGGTGATGGAGGAGGAAGTTCAAACTGCTCTGAAGGGATTAGCAATAACAAGTTCCCAGTATTTGACGGAATACAAGTTGGCCTATGTCAACACACAGATGCAGCCCTGGACAAGCTCACCAGGTCTATTGTGCCAGAAAATCTGGAGGACAATTAGCTGGCCAAATGGCCAGAAGAGATCTATATTTATTCCCATTCCAAAAAGAGGCAATCCAGCAGAGTGCAGAAATTATCAAACAGTATCACTGATATCAGCAAAATCTTGCTGATGATTATTCAAAAATAACCAGGATAGTACGTCAGTAGAAAACAACTAGAAATGCAAGCTGAGTTTAGAAGAGTCCTTGGCACTAGGGATATTATAACCAAAGTCAGATGGATCTTTGCTGAAAGTAGAGAGTACCAGAGAAATGTCTATCATTTGTCTGGTGTGGATCACAACAAATGATGGCTAACCTTGAGAAGAATGGGAATCCCAGAACACTTAATTGTACTCATGCAAAACCTATACTTGGACCAGGAAGCAGTCCTCAGAACAGAGCAAGGAAACACTACATGGCTCAAAATAAGAAAAGGTGTACACCAGAAATGCATCCTGTTCCCATCCCTTTTCAGTCTATACGTAGAACAGATCATTTGAGAGGCTGGACTTTATGAGGAAATATGTGGCATCGAAATTGTAGGAAGACTTATCAACAACCTGCACTATGCGGATGACACAACCTTGCTTGCCCAAACTGAAGAAGACCTGAGGCATTTGTTGTAGAATGTCAAGGACTGCAGTCTTCAATATGAATTAAACCTCAACATGAAGAAGACAAAGATTCTCAGCATTAGACCAATTGGCAGCACCATGATAAGTAGAGAAGAGATTGAGATTGTTAATGATTTCAGTTTTCATGGTTCGACAGTAAACACTTTTGTCACCAGCAGTCAGGAAATCAAAAGACGAATTGCATTAGGAAAGTCTGCTGTCAGGGACCTCTCCATAGTACTGAAGAGCAACGATATCAATCTGAAGACTAAGGTTCACCTGATTCAGGCCATGGTCTTCACAGTTATTTGCTATGCATCAGAGAACTGGCCAATGACTAAAGATGACAGAAGACTTGATGCCTTTGAGTTGTTGTGCTGGAGAAGAGTATTTAACTTTCCATGGACTGCCAAGAGAACAAGAAGTCTGTCCTAGAGAAGGGGAAGCCAAGTTGCTCTTTGAAGGCAAGGATTTTGAAGCTCCATCTTGTATACTTTGGACATACTGCTCAGACAGACCAGGCTTTGGAGAGGGACATCATGCTTGTAAAGACGGAAGACGACGTAGGAGAGGAAGACCCCTGGATGGGATGCATTGACACAGTAACTAAGATAATGAGAAAAGGTGTGCTAGAGACAGAGAAACTGGCTCAGGATAGGGCCGAGTTCAGAGCTATTGTGCATACGGTCACTATGAGTTGTAGTTGACTCAACAGCACATAACAACAGTAACAACAAGGACATTGTATTTCTTTGTGAAGACAACATCACTCTCTTCTTCCTCATAAAATCTTACTTAAATTGCAAGACAGTCTCTATCCCATCTTAGCGAAGAAGCACAGCTTGTGACTTATCCTCACTCTTTTGGTTCTCCTGTCCTGCTGCCTGGTGTGAGCAGTGTGCTGTGTGATTGAGGGCAGGGGCTGCTGATCAGTGGGAGGATCGGGAAGTGCCTTCTTGTGATACTGCAGTGTCAGCAGTTCTCTTTTTCTCTTTGCGTGAAGACTGGAACTGATGAGGAAGGATTTTTGGGAGTGTAGGTTGAAAATTATGCTTATCAGGGCCATAATCAAACAGATAGTTCTGGATATTTGGCCTAAAACACTTTTATCTGAACATGATGTCTCTGTGATCTGTGACTCATGTTATTCTTGGTGGTGTTGGTATAAGTATAGGGGACCCCATGCCTTTCATTGTGTCTTAGATGCCCTCCTGTGGATACATAGATTTTGTTAATGAGCCTCAGAGGTTAGGACACTCCTTACCCCTGGGCACCTCCTCCGTAGTGACTGACACAGATGGCCTCAGTGACAGCAGGAGGTCTCCACAGTGGGGAGCTGATCCACACGCCCTCTTGACCTTGTCCTCATATCTGGTTCTCTTCTTCTGAGTGACCATTAAGGCACTAATTTCTGAGCAGAGCCTTCGGTAGATTTCTGGAGAAATCTTTGGATTCGCCTTTATTTGAATGTAGGTTAGCTATTCAAAAGAAAATCTTAGCATTTTATATTTAGATTTTATAAGTATATACACATGTTGAAATAGTATCTTTAACAATTTGCTAGGTGGAAACCTTTTTAAGCAGGAGGGAAGCAACATGGAGAATATTTGTCACAGCCTTCTTGCTTTTGGAAGGATGGACTGATCTATCCTGTTGCAAGCTTTGATAGCGAAAATATCCATGTTGTCTATAGCTGTTTATTTCTATATCTGTATACACACATAGGGAGCTCTGGTGGCTTGTTGTTGATTGCCGTTGAGTCAAGCACGACTCATAGCAACCCTATGAATAAAAGGCCTAAAGCCTTTCAGAGGCATGTTATATAGGAAGTGGATGCCACTCCTGCTTCCAGCTGGTGCCTTAGTGGTAAGGAATTGCTCTGCCATCACAAAGGTACATGGTTTGAATCCACCTGCTTCTCTGTAAGAAAACAGTCGCTTCCCCATGCGATTGACTGCCTCTGAAAATCCACAGGACCATCAGCTACAGGTTGTTTCTGACTTGACGGCACACAACGTATACACATATACATGTAACTAAGTTGTGTGTGTGTGTGTGTCTGCAGATGATGTCATAGATGATACATGTGCAATGTGCTGTGACTTGGTGTGTCTCTGTGCAGGTGTGCAGGACTGTCATAGTTCTCATCTACGATGCACGCTTGACATGTGCAGTGACCTGTGTGGACAGGTGGGATAAAGGTGCAGGTGTTTTCATCTGCACTGAAGAGATACAGAAATCCATTTGAAAGAACATGAACTTTTATTTGTAAGAGAAATCAAATCCATTGCCATTGAGTCTACTCTGACTTACAGCAGCTGTGAAGAACGGGCTAGAATAGCCCCAGAGTTTCCAGAGCCTGTGGATCTCTGTGAAATCAGACAGCTATGCCTTCCTCCTTTGGAGAGATGGTTATGAACTGTCATCCTTTTGGTTATCAACTCAGTGATTACTCCACTGCACCACCAGAATGTCTTATAATTGGAAGAAGACTTTTAAGTCAGAATATATGTTAGAACACTGACATGTCAGGAAAGCCCTTCATGTACAACAGCATCTGTTCTGACAGATGTAGGCTCTGACAGAGGTAGCATACCTTTTTAGTTTTCACGCTTACTTTTATTATCATCAGTATTTTTATAAGTCTTTGAACATCTGAGAATTATCACATCAGCAAATTACATACTGCAACATTTACAAAGTACGTACAACTAACGATAACAAAACAAAAACTCACAGTGTTAAAGCTGTTCACGTTGCCTTGAATTTGCTCTAAATCGAGGACTGTGTTTCTGAAAAGGTAAGAACAGTTTGACAGTGCGTGAAATTAATCAGGTCTTTCTTATCACCCAGAATGAAGCCTTTCACATCTGGTATGGAGAGCTTCCAAGGTGACTGAAGAAAGTGCACTGGTCGGCGTAGAACTGGTATCCCTTCTTATCACAGTGCAGAAGTCTACCCTGAGAGCAGAGTTCACGAGACAGAAGTGCCAAGGTAGGCAAGAACCTGTAAATAGAAAAATAGAGTTTTACCTGATATAGATGGCTTAGTTGAAACTTTTGGCCAGTTTTCTAAACGGCTTTATTAAAAAATTCCAAGCATAGATCATTTGTTGTGTTAACTCATTTATAATCTCACAGTGGCCTCAGTCGCCTAGGCAGCTCTGCCTCTAGCTCGGCGCACTGCTGCCCTCTGGTGGTCCAGGCGTCAAGCACAGCCTCTGCAGCTCCATTCAAGTCTCCGTTTAAGAAATCAGGGCTAAACAAGGTTTCTGTGAAGCCCTTTACCATATGTTCTTTTTTTTTTCCCTCTTGAGGTGGTTAATGAAAAATAAAATTTCTTTGGTACTTAACGTTTACTTGTATCTGATTTTGCACCTGCCTTTGGAAAAAATTGAAGATGCATATTAAAATCCAGAAGCTGTGCTTATTATAAATGTTCAATCAAGATCTATGGAGTGACTTACTAGAGAAAATCAAGGTTAAATTTACAAGAAATGTTTTTCATGGGTTTAGATGAGGTGGAGGAAAACGAATAGGAGAGCACCTGTCCCAGATCTTCAGGTACTGCCAGAGCACTGGCCGTGCCTCTGTTTCTCATCCAGTCACGGCATCTCCCATGTGCCAGGCACCTTCTGTAGCTGGAGCTAGTTATGAGCAGACAGACAGTGCACTTCATGGAGCTTTTATTCTAATGAGGGGCAGATGGCAGGTGGTACTCAGTTGTAGGTTACTGAGAAATAACATATCTAGCATACTAGGCGGCTCAACCGTAAGGACATTTGCACATAGTGAAAGGCGTGTGGAGAGGGATGTGAGCCTCTGGACTAAGGCCAGCTGCTGACGGAAGGCCTATAGGGATGAGCACAGAGCTGAGGCAGTGTCTCAGGCACAGGGACAACCATGGTGAAAACCCCAATGCAATGTGAGGAGTTGGGGAAATGATAAAGGTAAGGACTGAGGTCAGAGGGGTCAGGGTCGTAGAGAACCAGGGCCTGCAGGCTCAGCACCTGCGTGCGGGGGCCCTGTGTGGAGACGGGCTCACCTCACCTGGAGGCTCACTCAGGCTGCCTCATAGATTGCTGTGGAGCCAGGCTGACCAGAGGAGGTGGGCAGAGCCACTGAGGAGCACTTGACAAAGCGTTATGTTTGGGGTCCTGCCTGTTGGTCAGGCAGAGGGAGAGCGAGGGCAGGAAGGATCAAGATGACGCTGTTTGACTGGACGACTGGTAAACAGAATGCAATCTGCAGGCAAGAGAAGACTGAGGTATAGATGTGAGGGAGCCAGGAGCTCAGTGTGGACAGTATGTGCCTAAGATGCCCATCCAACATCCAAGGAGAAGTTGAAGGTCAAGTAAGTGGGTGGACCCACATTGTCCATTTGGGAGTCATCTTATAGCATTTTAAACCAGGTGATGTCACCAAGGGCATGACGTAAGGACATCCCTTTTGGAGCAGCAGACTACACCCTCATGTGGGTTCCAGGTCTGTACCAGAAACCCAGATGGCAGCAATTACACATGGCAGGTTCCCTACACATCTTTTTAAAGGAGATTTTTTATTTTATCTTCAGCTTATGCTCCCCCACACTCAGGTAATAAGAGTGTGTGAGAAGGACGAGATCAAGGTCATATTTACACTAGCTTGTGCTGCTCGGGTGGTAGCCTCAGCTCTCCTTTCAGTTCCATGGTGGTGTGAAGTCCGCTTCCCTATGACCAACGTTTACGCAGAGATGCTGACAGTCCCTAGCAGAGCGAATCTGAAGGAGACTTGGGGGTTAGTGTGGCTACGTTAAGTATCATTGTGACCACCTGCATTTAACATGTCACTGAAGAAGAGCATTGTTTTAATTATGCTACAAATGTAAAAGAACAGGTATTGCTATACACTGGAAGTGCTTGTTGGAAAAAATTAATTATTCATAGTTCTTTGTACAAATATTGTTCTTAGAGGAACAGAAAAAAAAATTGGTCAAAAGGCGATTCCAAAATCATGTGCTGAAAAAGCAAAACAAAAGGGCGAGGGATTATAAGATATTACAACATTATGAATCATATCTCTTTTATATCAACTTCGTGTTTATAGATATTAGTGGAAGAATCTCAATTTTTTTTTATTTCTTTTCTCTCATAAAATGGAGCTAATTTTGGCAACAGATTATCTGATGTGTTATTTTTTTGTTCCTGTTCAGAATTCTATATGAAATTTAACAGATAAGCCAACAGGACTGTTTGGCTGACTTGTCCCTCAGCCTGGCGGGCTCTGCCGTCCTGTCCTGCCCTCTTCTGGGTGCCGTCTGCCCTGGAACTGTGCACTGTGGCAGGGCTGTGACTTTCATTCAGGCCTGATGGCTGCTTTTGCCCCTGCTTATTCCTGAAAAAGATTGAAGTTTACTGCTTGTTTCTTCACATATGAAAGCGCCTGCTGAAGCTGGGACCTCTCTGGGGGTTTGCGCTGTGGAATTCCTGCAGCATTTACCCAACTGCTGGGATCTGGAGAGGGACCCAAGGAAATGAACTTGGACGCCTTTCCCCAGTGCCTCGCATTGCACCACACCCCAAACATTCCTTCTAGAACAAATATTCATGGACTCCCCCTTTTTATTCTGAAATGAGATTCGTAGGAGATAGTATCACTTTATATAATTATAACCATATCATTTCAAAAAAGCAAATAAACATAAAAACCAAAACTCTCTTGCCACAGAGTTGATTGCAACTTGTATTCCTGCCCCAGAGTGGCTGGCGGGTTTATACTGTTGACATTTTTTGGTTAGCAGCCTCACACTTATTCTGCTGTGTCACCAAAACCAAAAAAATTTACTGCCTTTGAGTCAGTTCTAAGTCATAGGTCCTCCGTTGGGTTTCTGAGGGTGTAAAGAGTTACAGAAGGAGAGGAGACTGACCATCTCTTTCCTCCAGAGTGGCCAGTAGATTGTAACTCATGGCTTCTTCATTGACAGCCCAACAGGTTACTCACTATACCACCAAGGCTCCTTAAAAATATAAAGAAAGGCTAAAAATAAAAAGATGTCACTATGCTAATGCTTGGGTGCTTGTGCAGCTGGACATGATGGCCAGCTGGGGGCCGGGCCAATACCTCATAAATACAGCTCCGAGGTGGGTTGTGGAAGAAGCAATGTACAGACTTCTCTGTCTTTACATGGTAGTTTAGTATTCACTGGAAAGTTGAGTACTAAATTGGATGAATTATTTTTCACCTATGTGAAAAGTCCTTTGGTACTGGAAAAGTACCGAGATGACATTTTGACCAAGGATGAGAAGGCTTGGTCTTCTTAGCTTGTTTTTCTGGCCTGACTTGCCACTGGAGGGTGTCTCTGTGCTCTCCAGCGTGATTCATTTACGACAAGAGGTGTTAATGCTTATAGGTCTCTCTTTTGTAAGGTCAGCAAATGTAGAGCAACTGCTAAGGTCAGAGAATTCATTTGTGGAGGGAGCTTTAGTGGGAGCCCCTTGCATCCCAGACATTTAAAAATTGCTCTTATTTGCTCATCTCTTCTGGAACTGAGAAACCAAACCCCATCAGATTTTGCCTGCAGTACTTGGATGAATTTCTTTTCGAGACCCTCAGGATTTGTTAACAGGCTGGCCTGCTGCTGTGAAGTTGCTGTGGAGAGCAGCCCAGCTCCTCGAGGGCCCTGCAGACTGGCCCTGCATGTGGAGATCCCCCTCCTATTCATGGACTTTCCACCTGCCTCACTGCAGGTTGTTCTGAGATAGGACACCAGAGGAGGGCCTAGCTGCATGATCATTTTGTCTAGTTACATCCAAATGCAGAGAAGGACATTTTGTATTGAATCTATACAAATAGCAACATTGCCAACAAGGGTAAATAAACTTAGTGAAAGTGCTTGTTCCTGAATCCACAAAGTTCTGTGATAGTTAGATGTCACTTAAACAAAGTTGCCTTTTTACTTTAAAGCTTGGTTTATGAAATGAGGATGCAAGAGGTTAAAAAGAAAAGGGAAGCAACAGGCTTCTTCATGTACACATAAAAAATAAAACATTAGCAAGAACACCAACAGTAGTCCACAGAGCCACAACCACTGTCTTTTCTTCAGGTTCTGATGTCATGTTTCTCCATGGACTTTGAATCATTCATTCATTTTCATGTAATCATGGACTTCTGGGCAAAAGTCTGGCCATTGTCCAAGGGTTGTCAGCCTTCATTCGGAAGAACAAACTTCCTTCCGTTCCTTGACCCTTTTGAAGGGTCAGTAGTTAAGGATACCTGTGTCCTGTAAAATCCCCATTTCCATCAGGTCATTCCCACTCATAGTGATGTCTTAGAGTAGATCTGCCCCCAGAGAGTTTCCAAGGCTTTTGGGAGAAGGATGGGCAATCTCCTCCAGTGCAATTAGTACTTCTGGAAACCTGCCAGAGGGTCAGCTATGGGTTGGTTCTGTGTCTATGGTGCACAACAACTACAACAACGTTTACAGAAGCAGTCTACTGCGTAGTTTTTCCACAGAGCAGCTAGTGAATTGAACCACCAACCTTACGGTTCTCACTCAAACACTATGCTAACAGGACTTTCCTATTGCTGTATGACTTATCATCACAGGCTTGGTGTGTAGAACAAGAACGTGTCTGTGAATTAGGAGTCCAGGCACAGGGCAGCTGGGCCCCTGCTCAGGGTCTCACCAGGTCTCTGTCAAGGTGGCAACTGGAGCTGGCCTTTTCCACACTCACTAGATGTTTGGTAAAATTTCCTTCTCTGCAATTTTAGGACTATTACCTTCTGCTTCTGAAGGCTTTTCACCATTCCCTTCCCTGTGGCCATCAGTACAGTGTAATAGTTTGCTTCTTCAAGGCCAACAAGAATGTCTACTGCTGAATTTTCCTTCTTAAAAGGCAGTTATTTTAAGGATTCACCTGATTGAATTAGATCTACTATGATAATTTACCTATTAATTAAACTTAAAATTAACTGATTAAAGACCTTAATTACATCTGCAAAATTACTTCATCTCATAGTGTCTGGTGTCTTGAAAGCTTAGGTGACAAGCAACCACCTGAGATGCAGCTATTGGTCTCTACTCATAAGTAGTATTCTTAGTATTCAAAAGGTAAAGATCAAAGCCTCAGAGAAGAAACTACTCCTCAGGGCTTATAACCCAGGTGTCCTGCTCTGAGACCAGGAGAGCTAGAAGGTGCCCGTCTACCACTAACTGACTGTTCTGATTGGGGCCATAATATAGAATGCGGGGAAATGTGGACCAGAACTCAGAAATACAGACTTAAATGGAATAGTTGAGACTAGAGGACTCCCTGAAACTTTTTTTCCTCAGGTATCTTCTTCTCCCAAAGATATCTTCTTATCTTCTACAAAAGATATCTTACCTTCTCCCAAAGATAATCTTCTTATCTTTGGGAGAAGATATCCTTTTAGCCTTAAGCCAAACCTGAAATCATCATTTAGCAAAAGAAAAAAATTGATGCACAAAATAAAGAATATTATTCTTGAATACAAGAGTCCATTAGAAAGACATCTATATGAGACCAAAAGTCAACCCTTAAGCAAAGATGAGAAGCTAAGGAGGCAAGGAAACTAGAGCTCTAGAAACAAAACTAGATGAACACACACAGAATAGGGGCTCAGTGTTGAAAATGTTGCCATTGTCACTGAACAAATAGCGTGACCTCCCCAAACACACAATTGACCAGTCAATTCCAACTCATAGCAGTCTTATAGCACAGAGCACAACTGTCCTGTGGGGTTTCCAAGTCTACACACCTTAATGGGACCAGTCTTATCTTTTCCCCATGTTGGGTTTGAACCACTGACTCTTTGGTTGGCAACCCCATGTTTAACTCACTACACCACCAGGGCTCCTTGAACAATTTGTATAGAAAATAACAAATGAGAAACTATTTGCTATGTAAACTTCCACTCAAAAGATAATAAAATAATTTTTTTTTAAATCACTTTTCTTTGGTCATGTAGTATAACCGCATTACAGGAGTGATGTAGCCCATCATGTTCATCATCCTCCTCAGCCTCAGGCAGAGGGCTCACACCAGGAAAGGGGGCAGATACTCCACATGCTGAGAGGAGCATTCCTTGCCCAGTTGACAGAGATCTGGCTTCTCTTCCAGAGTCCATTAGACGTGAAGATTACCTGCACAGTGATGAGAGAAAAGAAGCAGTAGACTAGAATGTTGGGAAAAATAGTCAAGTACCTTTTTTACAAAAGATGACATTTTAAGGCACTCAAATTTGTTAGCAATCTTGACAGCAGTGAGATCTCATTATACATGCACAGATGGACAGAAAGAAGAGTGACCGTGATAAGCAGTGGCAAGCAGTAGAGCAATGGAGAGTTCCTTACCTGCTGGTGCCCTGGATGGATCCTGGTCTTAGTCATCTGGTACTGATGTAACAGAGACACAAGAAGCAGATGACTTTAACAGATTTATTCTCTTTTCATTAAGAGGCTAGAAGTCCACAGTCAGGGTACCAGCTCTAGGGGCTCTCTCCGTTGGCTCTAGAGGAGATCCCATATGCCCTGACCTTCCCCCATGAGCTTCCTTGCACTCCACTCCTGATGAATCTTTGGTAGGACCGAAGTCCCCCCTTCTCTGTTTACTGTCCTCCTCTCCATTTTTTCTCTTACAAGATGAAAGATGTTATAGGCCCCATCCTGCACAGGTCAGAGCTGTGATGACATCAAGGGGTCTTGCGTTCTGCCTGTAATCCTTTTATAACTGTTTGGTCTATCAGATCATGGAGCATAATTGCATGGTCTCTATGTTACATCATTAAAGACATGTATTTTTGAGGGACACGATTCAGCACACCCTCTTGTCAAGTTGCTCACACGTTCACACTGTGACCTGGCTGCTCTGTGTCACATATAGTCCTTGGGGAACACCCTCCTGCACATACTCACAGCTCCTCAATTAAGGAAAAAAGAGCAAACTTGAATAACCTTGAAGCAGCTGCTAATGAAGACTAGCAGAGACAGAAGCTACCTAGAATAGCTGAGAACAGTGTCCAGGTGTGCCTACCGCCACTGCATTGGGGGTGGGGGGATTGCATACCAACGAAGAAGTTTATCTTTTGCTTTTCAAAGAGAGGAGCGAACTGGGGGGAGGGGGTTAAAGAAAAAAGTGCAACAATGAATGAATGAAAATCCAAAATCTCTGTAAATGTTAATTAAAATTAATAAAATAAAATTTAAAAAAAGAAAAAAAAGATCTGATGCTGTTGGCTCGGTTCTAGGACAGAGAACAGCCCCTAGGGCTTCCACCACTGTGTTCTTTATGGAAACAGAGTTCTACATTTTTCTCCCATGGAACAGCTGGTGAATTTGAACTGCCACCATTTTGGTTAGCAGCAAAACACTTTTAACTGTTTCACTACTAGATTTTTTTAATATATTTATAATTCATTTTAATGAAGGTTTACAGAGACTTAGGGTTTCTAGTCATTCATTGTTGTACTTTTCTCCCTGCCCATCCCCTTCCCTTCAATTCACCTTTCTCCTTGAAAACTAAAATTCTAATGCAATCCCTCCCCCCAAGTCCACTCCACTGTGCAGCTTTCATTCTGGACTCCTGTCATGACAATAATACCCAGTCATATATCTTTTAAATAGTTCTGTCTCTCATCTGTTTCAGTGCAGTATACATCATTCCTCCCCTCCTTCTCTGTCTTCCCTCAACCCCGATGTCAGTCCCATTTTACAGCAGTGGCCCTATGCAATATTTGTCCTTTTGTGACTGGGATATTTCACTCAGCATAATGTCCTCCTTCACTACTAGATATTATTTACGAGTTAGGCTATGCTTTTCTTTGGCTCTAAGAAGGTTTCAGGGGATATTTTTATTTTAAGATTTAAAGATTATTTCAGGGCAAGAGTCTCAGAGCTTCAGCCAGCCTCCACAGCTTCAGAGAGTCTGAATTCCAGGAAAATGTAACATTTTGTTCTACATTTTACCCCTTTTGATTAGAATTCTTCTACAGAATCTTTGCCCAAAATGTTCATTAATGGTAGGCTGGCACCATCCACTTCTCATATGGCAAAGGAGGTACTTATTCATGGAGATAGTTAGCTACATATCCCATATCCTCCTGTCCCGACTTGACAACTTCCTCTCTTGCTTCAAGTTTTTCCAGTCAGCTTAAAGTCTGGTTGTTGTGACTTAGAGAGCTGCTTGCAAGTATTTAAGGCCTCAGGCACTACTCAGCAAATGGAAGGCAGAGCAGAAGCTCTTGGCATGTTGGTAGGCCAGTTACCTGCCAGCTCCCTTGACCCTAACCTTCCAAACCAGGAGTCAGATTTCCTGAAGTTTTTCTCATGCATAAGCAGCCACAACAGCTATTATGTTGTTCTAAGTATATCTGGTGTAAGTATATACCTTTTGCTACTTCAGCTTTTCTCAGATATACAACTTTTATACAGTAATTGCTATGCATATCTGCCATTAATCAATGTGATTTTTTTTTTTCAGTCACCATCAACCAATCCCCGCCTTCCAATCCCTTCCAGTTCCAATTGTTGCTGAGTACCCTGGAGTCCGAACTAACCCATAGCTGACCCTACAGCAGATATTCAGAGGAAGTATCTTGCACAGGAGGAAATTGCCCTTCTTTCTCCCACAGAGCAGCTAATGGATTCAAACCGCGTGTTTTTGGGTTGTCAGTCCAACTCCTTACCACTAAGCCATCAGTGCTCCCATCCTGAGTAACTACTAAAGTAAACTTTAGTCACTATGCATTTGCGTTTTCTTTTGTATTAGTGAGTTCATACAGTAAGTCTTTCTATAGTTAGCTTATTTCACTCAGCATAATGTTTTAAATCTTACTCATGTTGTATCATGTTTCAAGACTTCATTTTTCCTTTAAAAATGCTAACGCATTTTGTTTATGCAGTCATCTGTGATGGATATGGAAGTTAGTTCCACTTTTTGGCTGTTATGAATAGTGAGCATTGGTATACATATCTGTGTTTGTCTCTGCTTTCAGGTCTTTGGGGCATATGCCTAGAAGTGGAATTGCTCCATTATACAGTAATTCTATTTTTAGTCTTGAGGAAGCTGCCACCTTGTTTTTCACAAAATCTGTATATATCTTTTTACATTCCCACCAGCAATGCTTAAGGGTTGCAGTTTCCGTACATCTTCCTTCCCTAAGCTATGTTATTTTGTTTTTTCTTTTTTAAATCCTACTGGTGGAAGTTAAATGCACTGTGAAGGGAGTCTCACTGTGGTTCTTATTTACATCTCTCTGCTGGCTAATGATGTTGAGTATCATGGCATGTGCTTAATTTCATTCGAATGAAAGTTTTGTGTAACTGAGCCAAGGTGCTCCTCAGTGGCATGGGTGTCAAGAGTTGTCTCACGAGTCTTGAGAATGTTATCAGGAAGGACCAGGCACTGGAAGAGGACATACTTGGAAAAATAGAGGACCAGTGACCAGTGAAGAAGGAAAAAGGTCCTCAACAAGATGAATTGATTTAGTAACTGCAACAGTGGGACTGAGGCATGCAGAAATTGGGAGGGTGGCACAGGGTTGGGCAGGGTTTTGGCTTGTGCATAGAGTCACTTTGAGTTGGAGGCAAGTCATTGACACCTGGCACCAGTAACATTTCATTTGAATGCTGCTCTCCTTGGTGAAATGTCTATATTCAGGTTCTTTACCCATTTCGTGATTGAGTTGTCTTTCTGTTAAGTTGTTGAATATGTATTTTGCACATACATGATTTTGTTGTGTACCATCGAGTCACAGTCGACACAAAGCCGACCCTCAAGAGGGTTCTCAGAGGCAGTTAATCACATAGGAGGAGACTGCCCATTCTTACCAGATACATGGTTTCCAAAGGTATTTTTCCCAGTCAGTAACTTGCCCTACTATTTTTAAGTTACCTTTTTCTTAATTCAGTGTTCCTTTGATTACCATGAGCTTTTGACAGTTTTCCAGAGTTCTGAAAAGTTGGTTCTAACAGTTTCTACTTGTTTCTCTGTGTTTCTGTGGCGAGCTTCCTACTCTGCCATTTTGCTGACATTACACTCTGGGTTTTACATCTTTCAACTGTTTAAAACCAATGAAAACAAGGAATATTGAGCAGAAACTGTATGTGACCTATGATGCCTGCAGTATCCTCCATCTGCTGAACATTGCACAGAAATGTTTGCCGCCCCTGCTCCAAGGCACCCCTCACCTACGGCTTGCTGGGGGTGGTTCCTATTTGGTGTCTAGTTCCACTAACTGACATAACTCGGTCTCAGAGAAGACGGCACAGGTGCACAGAGCTTCAGGTTTCTAAAGCATGTTGGTTACTGCTGTATTTCAATCCTGAGGGCAGAGAGACCTCTACTGCCCAGATCTCTGTAGAGGGGTCACAGGTAGTGTTCATGTCTCAGAATGCTTTAGCCCAGTGTGACTGTGGGCACTGAGGGAACATGCAGCCATGAATCAGCCAAGGAAAAGGACAGATAATTGAGGAAGTCTAAGATTTAAGAAAAAAGACCAAGCTTGAATAATCTAGAAGCATCTGCTAATGAGGCAAAAAGAATGACAGAGACAGAAACTAACTTCAGCCAAAAAGAAAGGTGAAGCTGCAAGGAGATATGCAGAGTATGAGGAAGATTTTCTGGAATTAACCAACCTGCTGTCTAGATGTCAAGATTCATTAGACAAATTGAATAGGAGAGCGGGCTTGCTGAGCACCAACTGAGTGTTCTAAAGGAGAGGTGAGAGACACAGGGGCATCAGAAGAGTGAGGGAAGGGCTGGGTGATGGTCAGGTCATATGGCATGTCCCTCTCATAGGCCAGAGGCATCCTCGGCACGTAGAGTTGGGAATGAACCTGAGTGTTGTCCTGAAAATGTATCCCTCCTCCCCCAAACACCCAAACCTATGGCCATTGAGTTCGTTCCAACTCAGAGACACTTTGTGATTTTTCTGTGGGGAAACTGCCCATCCTCCTCTTGAGGATTTGAACTGCTGACCTCTCAGTTAGAGAACCAGTACATAACTAAACACACCAACAAGGCTCCTTTGCTCACACCCATTTCTCTCCATAAACCTTCTTGTTTTCAGAGACCGCCAGCAGCAGGACTTCTCCCAGCAGTAGCTAGCACACAATGAGGTACAAAGAGGACCCCTCCTGCCTCTGCTCCTTTCCCAGGGTCTGGGATCTGAAAGCTGGAGCCTGGGGGGAGGCAGGAAAGAGAGGAAGGGGAGAGAAAGCAGCCCCTTCTCTACCAAGAACAAAGGTGCTGGAGGCTGCTGAGAGTATTATTTTGTTGTTGTTGTTAGGTGCCCTCAAGTCAAGTATGCCTCATAGTGACCTTGCGAACAGCAAACCTGAACCCTGTCATCTCTGACTGACATTGCCGCAGTCACTGTGTCAGTCCATCTTGTTGAGGGCCTTCCTGTCTTCACTGACCCTCCACCATTCCCAAAGATTTTCCTTTCCAAAGAATAACCCTCTTAATAATATATCCAAAGCATGTGAGACAAAACTTCACTGTCTTTGCCTCTAAGAAGCTCTCTGTACTTTCTCCAAGACTTTGTTTGTTTGTTTGTTTGTTTGTTTGGCTGTCCATAGGATATTCAGTATTCTTCACCAGCGCTGCAAGTCAAAGGCATCAATTCTTCTGTCATCCTTCTTCATTGTCCAGCTTTCAGATGCATAGCAAGTGTTGAAAAGATCATAGCCTGAATCAGGCACACTTTAGTCTTTAAACTGGCATCATTGCTTCTCAATACTTTGCAGAGGTCCTTGACAGCAGACTTTCCCAATGCCATACATCTTTGATTCCTGACTGCTGGTATCAAGGGTGTTGTTTGTGGATTCCTGAAGAGAGCAAAAAAGTCATAACATGCTGGAGAAAGAAAAGACCAAAATGAATGTCAGAAAAGACTCTTAATATTGCACTAGAGTGCCGAGAAGCCAAAACAAAGGGAAGAGATTACAAAGAAAAGAGTAGATTTGAAAGGGCAACATGAGAAGACAAAGCAAAGTATGATAATGGAATGTGTAAAGAATTGGGGAATTAAAAAGGAAAATAACTTAATCAGCATTTCTCAAGCTGAAAGAACTGAAAAACCAATTCAGGCTTCAAGTAGCAGTACTGACAGATGCTATGGGAAGAATATTGAGTGACCCAGGAAGCATCAAAAGAAGATGGAGGGAATACACAGTCACTGTGCCAAAAGAACTGGTTGACAGTGACATATACTACTTTCCGCAAGTAGCATATGATAAAGAACCAATGATAATGAAGGAACAGTGCAAGCTGCACTGAAGACATTAACAGAAGCAAAAAAACAAACTAAAAAAAAAAAACAAAACAACAGGAATCAATGGGATATCAGTTGACATATTTCAACTAGCAGATGCTGCCTTGGATATGCTCACCAGGCTGTGCCAAGAAATCTGGAAGACAACCACCTGGCCAACTGACCAGCAAAGATCTATGTTTGTTTCCATTCCAAAGAAAACTGATCCAACAGAGTGTGGAAATTATCGAGCTATATCTTTAATATCACATGCAAGCAAGATTCTGCTGAAGATTATCCAAAAACGACTGGAACAGCATGTCATCAGAGAACTACTAGAAGTGCAGGCTGGGCTTAGAAGAGGTTGTGATACTAGGGATATTATAGCTAATGTTTGATGGATCTTGGCTGAAAGCAGGGAGTACCAGAGGAATATCTGTGTTTCATTGACTATGCAACGGCATTTGATTATGTCGACCACAACAAACTGTGGCTAACTCTGAGAAGAATGTGAATCCCAGAACACTTGATTGTGCTTATGCAAAACCTATACTTGGACCAGGAGGTAGATGTCAGAATAGAGCAAGGAAACACAGCATGGTTCAAAATTGAGAAGAGTGTATACCAGGGATATGTACTATCTCCATACCTTTTCAATCTATGTGCAGAACAGATTATCCAGGAGGCTGTGCTCTATGAGGAGAAATGTGACATCAGGATTGGAGAATAATCAACAATCTGCATTAAGCCGTTGACACAACCCTGGTTGCTGAAACTGAGGAGGGCCTGAAGTGCTTGCTGCAGAAGGTCAAAGACCACAGCTTTCAATATGGATTGAAGTTCAACATCAAAAAAAGAAAGATTCTCACCACTGAGCCAATTGGCAGCATCATGATGGATGGTGAAGAGATTGAGGTTGTTTACAGCTTTAGTTTGCTGGGCTCCACAGTCAACACTCTTGGCACCAGCAGCCAGCAAATTAAAAGACGGATTGCATTGGGACAGTCTGCTGTCAGAGACCTCTCCAAAGTACTGAAGAACAGCGAAGTCACTCTGGAGATTAAGGTGTTCCTGATACAGGCCATGGTCTTTGCAGTCACTTACTATGCATCAGAGAGCTGGACAATGACTAGGGATGATAGAAGAAGTGATGCCTTTGAGCTGTGGTGTTGGAGAAGAGAATTGAATATGCCATGCACTGCTAAGAGAACAAACATGCTTGTCCTGGAGACAGTGAAACCAGGCTGCTCCTTGGAGGCAAGGATTCTGAAGCTTTGTCTGACATTCTTTGGACATGTTATAAGGAGAGACGGGTCCTTGGAGAGGGATATCATGCTTGGAGGGTGGAGGGGCAGCACAGGAGAGGAAGGCCCTCAGTGAGATGGATTGATTCAGTGAGTGGGGTACTGGGAGTAGGTGTGTTGGAGACGGTGAGACTGGCACAGGATAGAGCAGGGCTTAGGGCTTTTGTACATGGAGTCACTATGAGTTGCAGGTGACTCAGTGGCACATAACAACAACATTAATATCACAAGCAAGCAAAATATTGCTGAATATCATTGAAAAATGGCTACAGCAGTACCTTGACATAAGACTGCTGGGTGTTCAAGCTGTGTTTAGAAGAGTCTTTAGCACAGGAATATCACTACTGATGTCAGGTGGATCTTGGTTCAAAGCAGAAAATACCGGAAGATGTTGATTTGTGTTTTATTGACTATGCAAAGAGCTTTACTGTGGATCATAACAAATTATATGGTTAACATTGAGAAGGATGAGAATCCCACAACACTTCATTATTCTTAGACAAAATCTATACCTAGACCAAGAAGCTGTTGACCAAACAGAGCAAGGGAGCCCTGCCTGGTTGAAGGTATGGGGACTCATGTCAGGCAAGCCCAGTGTCCATCCCCAAAGCTGGTGGGAAGAGTGAAAGGGAGGCCAGGCACTCCTACCCTCTTGGAAGCAGGCTGCCCCATGAAGTACAGTGCCATCTGTGACACTAATCCTTTTAAAGAAATCTCCCCCAGTTTCCCAGTGTTTCCCATTGTGGCCTTCTTTTACGTGCCCTCACAGAAATGATGTGAAAGAGGATGAAACAGATGCCCCAGTCTTTTGGCATGTTCAGCATAAATGGTGGAAGCCTATGGGTCTCTAACCTCTTACTTTAGCTCTGAATCCTCAGACCCAGATAAGCTACAGATAAACTGGGTTTAGGGAACACAGCTTAAAGAGGCACAAGCAAATGGAGTTACTGTTTCACAGAGTGAGCTATAGGATTTTTGGATCTCTTATTCTAGGACTTACATTTCAGAGAACCTGTTAAAAAAAATCTGCTTCTGCAAAGATTATAGCCAAGAAAAGCGTATAGAGCTCCTCTCTGTAACATGTGTGGTTCCCATGAGCAGCAGTGGGTGCGGCCCTTGGTTTTTATAGTAACATTCAAGATGGATTTTCATTTGTTCATCCAAAAATGGAGAGGATGGGCAAACACTGTGTGTATTATAATTAAGAATCTGGAACATAAATGGAATGGACGGTCAGACACTGTATTGTAATTAAGAATCTGGAACATAAGTGATAGAGTGTGGGAAGAAATGAAAGTTAATCTAATGCAAAAAAAGCTTTTTTAAAATTTTTTATTATTATTAATTTTAATGAAAGTTTACAGAGTCTGAAAATTTCCATTCATTGATTGTTGCACTTTTCTCCCTACCTACCCCTTCCTCCCCCCAATTTGCTCTTCTCTTTGAAAAGTAAAAGAAAAATTCATTGTTATGCAGTCCGTTCCCCAAGTCCAAACAAAGCATTTTCTTTGAGCACCTGTAGGCAGGCAGATGCTGCCCAGGACCTTGGGCAAAGCTGCGGTCCACCCACAGCAGACAGGGAGTGGAGGGCAGTAGGCCTGTCACTGCCGGGCAGGGCCTGCTGTAAGGGAAGTGGCCAAGGAAGGGGTAGGACCTTCTCCAAGGAGATAAGACGTGGGTACAGGCCACGAGGGCTCTCCCAGCAAGGCGAGACCCCGGCGAGCACTGCCTCTGCCTGGCTTCTGCTCTTAAGACATTGGGAGCACATCTTGGAAACCACAGCTGCTGGCACATGGAGAACTGGAAAGAGGGCTTCAGCTGCCTGCCCAGGAGGTGGGAGAGACGGCAGACATGCTGCCCACGGGAGGCCGGAGGAGAGAGCGGATGTGGGGCGAGAGGAGTTTATGATTGGAGATTGTTTTCTGCTAAAACATTTTTAAAATATCTGACTGGAATTTAGTTTATATAGCAGGATAAAGAAGTGTCTAGAAAGTGACTGGAATCTCGGTTTTTATTGTAGCACTAAATTTTAAAATTATGCAGTTAACCACAGGAGTATGGCTTGAATAAATACTTAGTTGTCTTCACAGTGGGAGATGGTAGGTCATAAATATATGATATGCTTAGAAGTTGACTGGTAAGTGGGTGGGGTTTTTATTTCCCCTTTTGGGTGGGGGTTGTGCATGTGAGTGTGCGCGCACACGCATGCTCTCTAGTCGTGACTAAATTTAAAACAACATAGATCTCTTTGTATGTTAAAAAATAATTACCATTTATTTGTAAATTCAGACAATTCTGGATCTCCCTCCCTATTCATGTCCATGTTTTCCACCGAAGAGCTTGCTAGAAAGACAGCAGCACCCTCTTGTGGGAGGATTTGTTGTGTTGTTGTCAATCTGTGAAATAATAAAGGTGGAATTGACCACCTGAGTCGAACTCAACTCCGTGGTACCTAACAACAGCAACAGCAAGGAACCCTGGTGGCACAATGAGGTGAGTTTTGAGCTACCAACCCAAAACTCCATGAATCCACCAGCCACCCCAGGGGAGAAAGATGAGACAATCTGGTTCCCTAACATTTGCAGCCCTGACTGACCATCCTGTGGGATAGCGTAGTTCTGCTCTGTCCCACAGGCTTTCCGTTGTGGTGGTGGGCTTGTTGTTGTTAAATGCTGTCGAGTCGCATAGCGACCCTATGAAGGAGAGTCCTCGACACTTGGGTGCCTTTCATCCTCTCTCCAGGTTCACAGGGTTTCCGGAGGCAAGCTATTATGGAAGTGGATGCCACTTCTCCTTCCACGCTTGTTTTAATCGGGGAGATCCACCCCTCTCTCTGTCCGCATTGGGTAGCCAACCATTAACACATTTGACACATCCGTGTCACAGTGGTGGTGGCCTTAGTCCTCTACAACTCGACCCTGTGAACAACAGACCTGAACCCTGTCCTGTCTCCTGCCACCCCATCCTCTGTGACACACTTGAGCCCCTTGCTTCATCATTGTCTCAGCCCGTCTTGTCAAAGGTCTTCCTCTCTTTTCTTGACCCTCCACCTTGCCAACCACGATATCTCTTTTCAAGTAATAGCCTTTCCTAGCAACATGCCCAAAGTATGTGACATGGTGCTTTGTCAGCTTTGCCTCCAAGGAGATTCTGGCTGCCCTTTGTTCAAGACATATCTGTTTGTTCTTCTGGCTGTCCATGGGATACTTTATACTCTTCTGTAACACAGCTCAAAGACGTCAATTCTTCTTCTGTCATCCATTCATTGTCCAGCTCTGTGATGAAGCCATGGCCTGAATCAGACACACCGTAGGCTCCAAACTAACATCATTGCTCCTCAGGACTTTGGGCAGGTCCTTGACAATGGCCTTGTCCGATGTAATACATCTCCTGATCTCCTCACTGCTGGTACCATGTTTTGATGATGAGTCCAAGTAAGATGATCTCTGTGAGTCAGACTTAGTGGACAAAGAGTGGGCAGGAGCATCCTGCGAATATCTCTTGCTCCCTATGTGCAGGCTGCTTAATAAAGTCATGAGCCCAGCTACACAGGGGCGTTACTAACCATTGATGGCAGCTGCTGTCATTTAGTTTTATGACTGGTGACTGCCCCTTTGGGTATGGCTTAGAGACGTATGTGATTTGGCTGTCCTTAGATTTGTTCTCTGACTGACAGTAGTGGTTAAGTTAGATCCATCAGTCAGGTTTCAAAAGAGTAGGCAGAGAGTGCCTTCTTCATACCTAGTTGGGGACAAGGGAAACCAGACCTGTATTTTACTTCGATTTTTGTCAAGATGATCCCTTCACATCTCAAACATGCCCTGGCCTTCATCCTCCTGAGGAAACAACTAATTTTTTTTATATAAAAGATATGTGCATTCTTGAATTTATTAGGATTAGAGTCGGCTCTACGTTCCAGGGAACCCAAATAATGGCTTAGTCAAGATCAAGATTGTCTCTTTTTTCCTTGTAGTTTTGCTTGGGGCATGCAAGGCTTGTCCAGGCTACCCTAGACCCTCCATCCTGTCCTCTGGAAGGTGTGAATTCACCCTCAGAGTTGGATATAACTTAGTTACATGACTGTGGGTAGTTGAGGGGGTCATTCCAGGAGGTAAAGTATGGTTCAGCCATAATTGAGTACAGAATGTAATGAATATTGGGGCAACCAATGGTAGTATTTGCTTTACTTCTTATTTTTAAATAATGCACTTGCTATTTCTTGATTTATAAATTTTATATTGTCTTAGGCTAGGTTCTTTAGAAAAGCAAAGCCAGTGAAATGTGTGTGTGTGTGTGTGTGTGTGTGTGTGTGTGTGTGTAGACACATACTTATGTGGGGAGAAGAGAGTACTCTAAATGAAATGACATGTGTGCTTGTGAAGGCTGGCAAGTCCAAATCCTTGGGTCAGACCCCAGAGGCTGGTCTTGACACACTTCATTGCAGCAGCTGAGGAATCTGAAGTGGGCGGGAAAGACAGCTCTCTAGTTCAAGTCTGACAACTGAAGGTGATGAGCCAGATGCAGGATCCAAAGAAAGCAAACAATCAGCTAGCTTTCCCACATTTCCGTATCTACTCAGTGAAAGCCACACACTCCAGTGGAATAATTACACTACATCGTGTCTCATCAAAGGAGCTGACTACATAATAACTGCTAAACCAAGAATCATTGATAGCCAGGTTGACCGATAACATTCGTTACATGTTTACTTGTAGTTCAGATAAATGGAATGTCCAGTCTCTTTCTGTACCATGCAGCAATGCTTTGTATTGACAATAACAAAACATGATTTTTTTCCTTGTTGTTGTTAGGTGTAGTCAAGTTGACTACACCTCTTAGCAAACCTGTGAAGAAACAGATGTGAACCTTGCTCATCCTGCACCATCCTCAAGGTACCTCCAATGGTCGAGTCTGCTGTTACAGTCACTTTGTCAGTCTTCTTGAGGAGATATATTGTCTCCATGATTTAAGAGACCTTAAACAACTATTATTAGATTCCACTGAGTCGCGTACGACTCATAGCAACCCTGTGAACAAATCTGAGCCCTGTCCTATCCTGTGCCATCCTCACCATTCATCTCTGACACACTTGAGCCCACTGCCACAGTACTGTGTGAATCTATCTTGTTGATGATCTTCTGTTTTGCTCACCTACTAAGTATGATTTTTCTTTTGCTGACCTCTCCAAGCATGATGTCCCTCTCTAAGGAGGATGTGCTCACCAAGTTGTGCCAAGAAATCTGGAGAACAACCACTTGGCCAACTGACTGGAAGAGATCTATATTTGTTCCCATTCCAAAGAAAGGTGACCCAACTGAGTGTGGAAACTACAGAACAGTGTCATTGATTTCACATGCAAGCAAGATTCTACTGAAGATTATCCAAAAACCACTGGAACAGCACATCAACAGAGAACTACCAGAAGTCCAGGCTGGGTTTAGAAGGAAGGGGTCATGGTACTAGGGATATTGTAGCTGATGTTAGATGGATCTTAGCTGAAAGCAGGGAATGCTAGAGGAATGTCTATCTGTGTTTCATTGACTATGCAAAGGCGTTTGACTGTGTGGTTCATAACAAACTGTGGCTGACTCTGAGAAGAATGGGAATCCCAGAACACTTGATCATGCTAATGTGAAACCTATACTTGGACCAGGAGGCAGTCATCAGAACAGAGCAAAGGAACACTGCATGGTTCAAAATTGGGAAGGGCGTACGCCAGGGATGCATCCTATCTCCATACCTTTTCAACCTATATGCAGAACAGATTATCCGGGAGGCTGGGCTCTATGAGGAGAAATGTGGGGTCAAGATTGGTGGACAATTTATCAACAATCTGCGTTATGCAGATGACACAACCCTGCTTGCTGAAACTGAAGAGGACCTGAAGCACCTGCTACAGAGTGTCAAGGACTACAGCCTACAATATGGATTGAGGCTCAATGTCAAGAAGACAAAGATTCTCACCACTGGACCAATTGGCAGCATCAGGATGGATGGTGAAGAGATTGAGATTGTACACAGCTTTAGTTTGCTTGGCTCCACAGTCAACACTCTTGGCACCAGTAGCCAGGAAATTAAAAGGCGCATTGCCTTGGGAAAGTCTGCTTTTAGGGACCTCTCCAAAGTACAGAAGAGCAATGGTGTCTCTCTGGAGACTAAGGTGCGTTTGATACAGGCCATCGTCTTTGCAATCATTTGTTATGCATCAGAGAGTTGGACAATGACCAAGGAGGATAGAATGAGAATTGATGCCTTTGAGCTGTGGTGCTGGAGAAGAGTGTTGAGAATACCATGGACTGCTAGGAAAACAAACAGATTTGTCCTGGAAAGGGTTAAACCGGGTGGCTCCTTGGAGGCAAGGATTCTGAGGCTCTGTCTAACATACTTTGGACATGTTGTGAGGAGAGACCGGTCCTTGGAGAAGGACATCATGCTTGGGAGGGTGGAGGAACGGCGCAGGAGGGGAAGGCCCTCTATGAGGTGGATTGATTCCGTGACTGGGATAATCGGTATGGGAGTGTCAGAGACGGTGCGATTGGCACAGGACAGAGCAGAGTTTAGGGCTGTTGTACGTAGGGTTGCTATGAGTCGCCAGCAATTCGACGGCACATAACAACAACAACAACAATATCGGTATGTACTCACGAATGTAGTTTTTTTTATTCTGTGGATTATAAACTCAATGTAGTAGAATTGGAACTGACTGACAGCTGACCATCCATTGGGTTTTCTTTTTTTTTTTTTCCTTCTCACAGCGGTTTACTCAGGAGTATGATTACAGAGGGTGGTGGAAGATGGAGTCTCCCTGAAGATGGAGTCTCTCTCAAGATGGAGTCCATTGGGTTTTCTGAGGCTATAAATTGCACAAGGGATTGCATGTCTTTCTCCCACCTTTGTGTAAGCTGCACAATTCATAAGCTTTTGTTTCCAGACCCATCTTCTCCAAGGAGTCCTGTCTCCTGTTACTGGTATGAAGAGGCTCCCACTAGACAAATCTTCAGAAGATCTCTTTAAAGTGCTAAGAAGCAAAGATATCTTTTTGAGAACTCAAGCCCTTGATCCAAGCCATGATATTTTCATTTGCTTCATATGTATGCAAAAACTAAACAATGAATAAGGTGGACCGAAGAAGAATCAATGCATTTGAATTATGCTGCTGATGAAGAATATTGAATATTCCATAGACTGCCAGAAGAATTACTAAGGATGTCTTGGAAGAAGAACTGCCACAGTGTTCCTTAGAAGCAGTATGAAAAGACTTCTAAGTACTTTGAAAGTGTTATCAGGAAGGACTGGGAAAGATATAATGCTTACAACTCAAGGGTCAGCGAAAAAAGTCTTTCACAAGATGGACTGATACAAGATAGCAGCTATGATGATGAGTTCAAGCTTAACAACAGTTATCAGGATGACATATAAACAGGCAACATTTGGTCTGCTTCACAGATTCCTTATTCTTCTCTCCTTATTTAATTTCTTCCTCAGATAGTAAGCAGGGTTGTGTCATCTGCATATCACAGATTGTTGATGACTCTTTCTCCAATGGCACAGCTGAAAGGCACCAATTCTTCCTCTGTCATCCTTATTCACTGTCCAGCCACCTAGCAAGTGATTGGAAAGACCATGATCTGAATCAGACACACCTTAGTCTTACTCCTCCTTAGTCTTGAAGCATTTCTCCTCTTTAATTTGGAGAGGTCCCTGATTGCTGGTACCAAGGGAATTGATTGTGGATACAAGTAAGAAGAAATAATTAACAATTTCAATCTTTATCTCTCCTGATGATGTTTTTCCATTCCGTGGTAAAGAGTTTTGTTGTCTTAATGGTAAGATGCAATCCATATTGAAAACTGCAGTCTTAGATCTTCTGCAGCAAGCATTTCAAGTCCTCCTCACTTTCAGCAAACAAGGTTGTGCCATCTGCATAATGCAGGTTGTTGAGTCTTCCTCCAATCCTGATGCCACATTCTTCTTCATAGAGTCCAGTCTCTCAAATGGTTTGCTAAAGTTGGTGTTTCTCTCATGGCTGTATTATGACTGCAGTAGCTCAGCACATTGTATGTATGTATGTATGTGTGTGTGTGTGTGTGTGTGTGTGTGTGTGAGTGAGACACAACTGGGTATGGACAGTGCAACTCCCGGCTGTCACTTTCACCAGAGCCATTTCTGACACCTCCAGGATATTTTCACTTGTCTCATTGGCCAGACTCCATCATGTGGTAGGATCTGTTGTGGCTCAGTGGTTAAAATGGTTAGCTCCTAACCAAAGGGTCACAGTTTAAACTCTCCAGCCACTTTTTGAAAAAAGAGTGTGGTCATCTGTTTCCATAAAGATTACAACCTTGGAATCGCTAGGATGAAGAGAGGGGACATTTCTACTCTTTTTTTAAAAAAAAAAATATTATTAATTTTAATGAAAGTTTACAGAGACTAAGTATTTCCATTCATTCATTATTGCACTTTTCTCCCTGATGACCCCTCCTTCCCCCCAGTTCACTCTTTGAAAAGTAAAAGAAAAATTATTTCATTGTTTTACAATCCCTCCCCCCAGGTCCGCTGTACTATGCAGCCTTCATTCAGGACTCCTGTCATGACAAAAATACCCAATCACATATCCCTTTTAAACAGTTTTCTCCCTCATCTGTTTCAATGCAGTATATATCATTTATCCCATCTTTCTCAGTCTCCCCCCAACCCTGATGTCAGTTCTGTTTTACAACAGTGGCACTATGCAGTATTTGTCCTTTTGTGACTGAGATAGTTCACTCAGCATAATGTCCTCCAGGGTTACCCATTTTGAATAGCATTGCATGAGTTCCTTGTTTTTTAATGCAGCATAGTATTCCATTTCGTGAATACACCATTCGTTTGTTGATGGGCACTTAGGTTGTTTCCAGCTCCTTGCTATTGTGAACAAAGCTGCGATAAACATGGGCATGCATGACATTTCTACTCTTGCCATATAGGATTTGCAATTTGCTTTGATTTGCTGTTCAATTGCTGGAGTGAGCTTGGATTTAGTGCATGTGGTTGTAGTCACAGGGAATATCAAGAAAATAGGCACTTGACTTTCCAATTATCCCTGATGAAGGGGGCAGGGAAGAATTTGGGGAATGAGTGTTGGGTCACCCAGCCAAGGTTGACAGCCATGGTTTTCAGCAGGTTGTTGTGGAAACTGCAAAAGGTCTCCCTCTGTCCTTTGTTCCGTCAGTGGCAGAAAGTCTCCTAACTACCCAGTAGGTAAGGGCTGTAAGCAAAGTATGTGAGACACAGTTTCACCATCTTCCCTGTAAGGAACAGCCTGATTGCACTTCTTCCAAGACAGACTGTTCTTTTGGCAGTCCATGAGATATTCAGTACTCTTCTCCAACTACAATTCAAATTTTTTCCTTAGTATCTGCTGTCAGTGACTTCTCCAGAATACTGAGAAGTAACTATGTCAGTCTAGACACTAAGGTGCACCTGATCCAGGCCATGGTCTTTGCAATTACTTGCTATGCGTCAGAGAGCTGGACAGTGACTAAGGATGACAGAAGAATAATTGATGCCTTTGAGCTGTGGTGCTGGAGAAGAGTCTTGAACATACCATGGACTGCCAAGAAAACTAATAGGTCTGTCTTGGAGAGGATAAAACCGAGTTTCTCTTTGGCGGCTAGGATTTTGAGGCTCTGTATCACATACTTTGGGCATGTTGCCAGGAGGGACTGATCCTTGGAGAAGGACATCATGCATAGAAGAGGAAGACCCTGGGTGAGATGGGTTGACACAGTAATTGGGGATATGGGGGTACGTGTGTCAGAGTCAGTGAGACTGGTGCAGGACAGAGCAGGCTTCAGAGCTATTGTACATAGGGTTGCTGTGAGTTGCAGGTGACTCGACGGCATATAACAACAACATTTGCTTTATATACTTTGAATATCTGCTATTTGGTGCACATTTAGGATTGTTGACAAATTTATCTCTTACCAGTAAAAAATATCTTTTTAAATCTCTAGCATATTCCTTGTTCTAAAGTACACTCCATCTGGTATGATGTGGCCAGCCTAACTTCTGTGATCAAAATTTATATACATTTACATCCTTTTACTTTTAATCTATCTGTGACTCCATATTTAACAATATATTTTTTTTTTGGTAGACAGTCTATTGTTGTTGTTGTTAAGTGCTGTCGAGTCATAGACGACTCATAGCAACCTTATGAACGAAAGACCTGGACACTTGTATACCTTTCGTCCTTTCTCCAGGTTCATAGGATTTCCAGAGGCAAGCTCTTTCAAAAGTGGATGCCATGCCTGCTTCCAAGCTTGTTTTAATCGGGGAGCTCCACCAAACACCGTCCACCATGGGTAACCATTCTCGCATTTGATTCATCAGTGTCACAGTTTTCAGCTTCACAGCAACCATGAGTTACCGCTTTACAGCAAGTGGACACACCAGAGATATATGACCTAAAAGAACATTTGAACAAAAACAATTAAAAACAGACCTGAGGGCCGCAGATTAGAGTCACCCACCTTTGGCTTGGTAGCATCACTTTCTGTCCACTAGGCCAACTGATCTCTCTCTATGCTGTTGTTGTTGTTAAGTACCGTCAAGTCATAGGCGACTGAAAGTGACCTTATGAACGAAAGACCTGGTCTTATATTTTCACTCAGTAGTTTCTGCTATTTAGCTAAAATGTTTAGCGTTTATTATTATTATTAGATGCTGTTAAGTTGAGTACGACTCATTAGTGACCCTGTGAACACAAGATCTGAACCCTGTCCTACTCTGTGCCATCCTCACACTTCCTGACACACAAGAGCCCATTGCAGCAGTCACCATGTCAGTCCACCTGGGTAAGGGTCTTCCTCCCCTTCTCCACATCATGTCCCTCTCCAATGAATAGACCTCCTAGTAATATGTCCAAAGTATGTGAGGTGAAGCCTTATCATTCTTGCCTCCAAAGAAAAGAGCACTTCGGCTGCACCCTCTCTAAGACGGATCCATTTGTTCTCTTGGACGTCCATGAGATGTTCAGTGCTCTTCTCCAAGGCCACAACTTAATATTTAATTAAAATGTGATTGTCAAAACAGTTGTGTTCATCTACCATTTTGTTATTGTTGTTGTTGTTGTTGATATGTGCCATTGAGTCACTTGTGACTCATAGTAACCCTGTGTACAAGAGCTCTAAATGCCATTCTATCCTGTGCCAACCTAGCCATCCCAAACGCACTTATTCCCACCACTCCAGTCCAAGTGATAGTCTAAGTGTGCTCTATTGTACATAGGGTTTTTGAAGGCCTGTCATTTCGGAAGTGGGTGGCCAATCCTTTCTACTCTGTAAAAACATGGAACTCTTCACAAATTTGTGTGTCATGGCCATTTTGTTATGTTTTAAAAAAAATTGTTTCTTTGTTGTTTCCTCCTTTTTTGCCTTCTTTAGATTAATTGATTTTTTTCTATCTCAATTATTGGCTTATGAAATAGAACTTAAAAAATGGTTTGGGTTCATGACATGTACCTTTAACATTTACTTCCTGCCTTTTCATGTTTAATGTGGTGACCTTACAACAGGACTGAAGAAAAACCCTGTGATAATATTTAAAGAATATATTTCTCTATATTTTCCTTTCAGTTTTTAATATATTTTGTTTGTCAGTTATAATTTATACAACCTTTCCCAACATATTATGGAATAACTTAAATTTTATGTTTTATAACATAAAGTTCATGTAATTCTGTCTTTGATAGGGTTAATGTTTGCTAGCTAAATACCACTAGAAACACACTTATAGTGAAACAAGTTGGACTTCTTACTCATTATGATATGAAAGAGCATACACCATGGACAGAAATTGGATTGACAGTAACCAAAACAATGGGCCGAAACGTTCACATGAATCTGAAGATGGTACAAGAATGGACAGAGATTGGCTCTGTTGAATAGACTGAGGTTGTTAGCAAGTTCAGCTTGCTTAAATCCACAATCAACACCATTGGCACCAGCAGTCAGAAAATCAAGAGATACGTTACACTGGGAAAGTCTGCTGACAGGGACCTCTCCAGAGTGCTGAAAAGCAATGATGCCAGTCTAGAGACTAAGAAGTGCTTGGTCAGGCATGGTGGTCTCAGTTACATGCTGTGCTTTAGAGAGCTAGACAGTGACTAAGGATACAGAAGAAGAATCTATGCCTTTGAGTTGTGCTGCTGTATGGAACATGCCATGGACCACTAAGAATAAACAGGTCTATCCTGGAGAAGGTGAAAACAAGTTGTTCTTTGGAGGCAAGGATTTTGAAGCATTCTTTGGACATGTTGCCAGGAGGGAGCAATCTTTGGAGGACATAATTCTTGGAAGGGTGGAGGGTCAACACAGGAGAGGAAGACCCTGGTGAGATGGATTGACACAGTAACTAGAGGATTGGGGTTAGGTATGTTGCAATGAGTGTGGCTGACTCAGGACAGAGCAGAGTTCAGAACAATTGTACATAGGGTTGCTGTCAGTCACAGGCAACTCAATGACACATAACAACATAGATATTGAATTAACTTGACAATACCTTGCAAAAGGGCTTAATGATTGGATTTTCTTGTGGTAGATTATTTTATATTTGTTATAGGATTGAGCTTGTGGCAAATGACTTTGGGGAAGTTTAAGAAACTTCATGATTGGTTGCTGCTAGATAATTTTATGACTGACATTCATACTAAGTCTTAACTAATAAATGAAATAGGAAAGCAAAGCTAAAACTAATATGTCTAACAGCAGTTACATAAGTTAATCAGGATGGGAAGCTATTTGTGGTTTGTACCATTTTATGTTTTAGCAGTGTCCAGATTTTCTTTTGTTGTGGTTTTGTTTTGTCTTGGCCCATTATAGTCATGAGAGTGGCCATCTCTGGTGCTAATTTTCTGTGTTTTTTTTAAAAAGTTTTAAGCACATCCGAAGAATACTTAGACCTAGCAGTCTGTGACAGGCCCCTTTCTGGCAACACCAAGTCTGACAGTACCAGGCAATTCATAGCAAAAATTCCTTCAAGTTCCCAGCTCACACCTGACAAGTCTGGGCCAGCTGTGGTGACCAGGCCCAGTGTGAGAGGCAAGCCGACTCAGGAACATCAGACTCTGCTGTGAGCTCAGCCCATTGCTGACTGGGCCTTTCAGTCTGGATGAACCCCGTTGGAACAGTAGATGGTGCTGTAGGGTAGCCTCTAGCCTCTCAGACAAACCTTGAGGTAGATGCCACACTGTTGCAACTACTAAGAAGAAGTTTGTTTTCATTTTGTATCTTTAATGTTACCACACTGTTCCAGTGTGAGACTGGATTGCAGCTCTGTCTGGTGAGCTCTGTGGTTTTAGTTACATGGCTTCATTTTAACCTTTTCCATATGCCCCTGAGGCAGTGAGTGATTTGACTCATAATTAAATTTTATAAAATTATGTAACTATAATAAATTGAATGAAAGAGTTTGTTTTCATGGAATTCATACATCTTGCCTAATTTTAAAAAAATTTACCAGATTGCAAATGCCAATGTCAGTATGGCCCTTAAATTTTTTTTTTTTTTTAATTTTTTAAAAAAACTTACCAATCCAGAATTTGGAATCAAAACGACCACGCCAAGAAGCGTGCTTCTGGAGTGCTGCGGTCTCATTGACGACGATGAGGCAGAAACCCTACCTGGAGACTGCAGCACGGAAACTGCAAGCCAGCTGCCCGAGCCAGGCCCGCTATCTCCTATACTAAGAACACTTTTGAAGAAACATGTCCCCACTGTTTCCACTTGTTGGTGTTGGATAACTCTAGAGTGCGTCTCAAACCCAAGCTCAAAATGACACCCCAAATACAGAGACTTCTTAATTAAGAAGCAAAACGTTATACACTCACTTTTAAAGAAGCAAAAGTTGTGAAAAAGTACGAAGACTCCAATAGTGTGTTGTTGGTTACTTGTAAAATGTGCAACAGGACAGTTAAACATTGTGGTAAAAGTAGACACTCTCTATCATCATTGACAAGCAATCATAGCACACCTCAGTCTTCCCTGAAGACACCCCAGAGAAAGACTCCAAGTTCTGCAAACTCAAACCATGAGAGGTTTGGTTCCACAGGGAAGAGTCCAGCACTGATTTTCAGAACAGCTACGTCTGGACGGACAGTCAACACCCACTTTCTCTTCTTCCAAGAGTATGAGCAAAATGAAGAAGCAGGTCTCTCAACTAAAGTTGCTGCTTAGTCAACAGGAATCCCAGAAGAGTCCAAGGATGGACTTTAGAAATTTCTTGCCTTCTCTGTAAAGGACGGATTCTGGAAATAAACATCTAATGTACTTTCTAAAGCTAAATCAGAAAAACAACATTGTTTTAAAAACTTTTCATTGTTCTTGAAATATATACATACTCTATTCAAGAGTAAATTTTTCTTGGCATCATTTGCTGTTTATGGGAGAAAATACCTAATTGGAATGAATAAAGTCTGCTTAGCACTAAAAAAAAAAAACAACAAAAAACAAATCTTACCAATCCAAAGCTTGTATAAAATAATTTTATGGTTCCGTTGCTTTAGCTTAATATTTTATATGTATTTATTAAGATAAGGTGCAAAAATAATTTCCTATACTATCAAGTTCTCTATAGTTCTATAACAATATCATTCATTTCACGTGCAAGCAGATTCTACTGAAGATTATCCAAAAACGACTGGAACAACATGTCAGCAGAGAACTACCAGAAATCCAGGCTGGGTTTAGAAGGAAGGGGTCGTGGTACTAGGGATATTGTAGCTGATGTTAGATGGATCTTAGCTGAAAGCAGGAAATACCAGAGGAATGTCTATCTGTGTTTCATTGACTATGCGAAGGCGTTTGACTGTGTGGATCATAACAAAACTGTGGCTGACTCTGAGAAGAATGGGAATCATAGAACACTTGATTGTGCTAATGTGAAACCTATACTTGGACCAGGAGGCAGTCGTCAGAACAGAGCAAGGGAACACTACATGGTTTAAAAATTGGTCAGGGCATACACCAGATATGTGTCCTGTCTCCATACCTTTTTCAACCTGTATGCAGAACAGATCATCCGGGAGGTTGGGCTTTATGAAGAGAAATGCGGCATCAGGATTTGTGGAAGATTTATCAACAATCTGCGCTATGCAGATGACACAACTCTGCTTGCTGAAACTGAGGAGGACCTGAAGCGCTTGCTGCAGAGGGTCAACGACTGCAGCCTCCAATATGGACTGAGGCTCAATGTCAAGAAGACAAAAATTCTCACCACTGGACCAATTGGCAGCATCAGGGTGGATGGTGAAGAGATTGAGATTGTTCACAGCTTCAGTTTGCTTGGCTCCATAGTCAACACTCTCAGCACCAGTAGCCAGGAAACTAAAAGACATATTGTGATGGGAAAGTCTGCTGTTAGGGACCTCTCCAAAGTACTGAAGAGCAGTAGTGTCTCTCTGGAGACTAAGGTGTGTCTGATACAGGCCATGGTCTTTGCTATCACTTGTTATGCATCAGAGAGTTAGACAATGAGTAGGGAGGATAGAATGAGAATTGATGCCTTTGAGCTGTGGTCCTGGAGAAGAGTATTGAGGGTACCATGGACTGCTAGGAAAACAAACAGATTCGTCCCGGAAAGGGTCAAACCGGGCAGCTCCTTGGAGGCAAGGATTCTGAGGCTCCATCTAACATACTTTGGACGTGTTATAAGGAGAGACCAGTCCTTGGAGAAGGACATCATGCTTGGGAGGGTGGAGGGATGGCGCAAGAGGGGAAGGCCCTCTATGAGGTGGATTGATTCCGTGACTGGGGTAATTGGGATGGGTGTGTCAGAGATGGTGCAATTGGCATAGGACAGAGCAGGGTTTAGGGCTGTTGTACATAGGGTCACTAAGAGTTGCAAGTGATTCGACGGCACATAACAAAAACAACATCAGGTTCTCTTGACTCACGACAACAAATCTATAGGACAAATCTGTAGGACAAATAGAACTCTGTAACCTTCCCAAGGCATCTTCATAAATTTTATAAATCTTTCTCTCTGACTCTCAGAACAGCTCATAGGTTCAAGCCACTAACTTTTTAGTTAGCAGCCAGATATTTTTTTATGACATTAGGGGACTTTGGTTTATCAAGTTCTAAATGTAACAGTTGCCAGTTTCAGTAAGACTGAGTTGATAAAACTTATATATGCTTGTTTTTGGTCCTTAGTAAGAAGTCAGTAAATAATTTACTTCCTTTAAAAAGATCTCTCTCGTGAATTCATGGCGCTCTTGCATGTCTTCTTGCTGTCCTGGCCATGTTGAAACCACCGTCTTGCTTTTGGGTTCCATCCTCTCCCTGAGCTCCTTACTCTTCCCCCTCTGATGAGTGCTGTGGTCCGCGGTGATCTGGTGATCGTGGCCTCACTGCTGCATGCTGAGGGCAGGGGGAGGCTGAGGACACTGGGAGGCTGAGGGCAGAGGGAGGCTGAGGGCACTGGGAGGCTGAGGGCAGGGGGGAGGCTGAGGGCAGGGGGAGGCTGAAGGCAGGGGGGAGGCCTTCAGAAGGGGAGCGTGGCTAGTCAGCTCCAAGATGACTGGCGCGTCAGAGGCCAAACAGCTTTACCCACACAATCACAGAGTTCTAGAGTTTTTAAATAAATGTGGCTCACTCTCTATTCCCAATTAAATCAGGTGCTCTGTTGTCCAGCATGGCATCCCACTCTTCTGCCTCAGCTTAGGCTCCTACTCTCCTCAGAATCTCAGGAACCCTCTTGACTTCACCTCTACTTCAAAACAATTTGGAGGCTCTTGGGAGAGGTCGATGAATCTCCAAAGTTGTGTCTTTCTGTGGCTGTGTAATTCCCTGCCACGCAAAAGATTACCTTTGTAGATGGAGTGGAAAGGGCTGAGGGCCCCTTCCCTGACTCTAAGGATTATGGGGTTTATGGAACCTGGGATGGAAAGGCCTCCAAGGCCACCTCAGTCTGTGGAGACTTTCAGTGGCAAAGCAGTGACAGAGCTTTTTCTATGTTCTAGTCAGTGGAGAGGGAAGGTAGGTGAGGGCTACTGCATCAGGATGGAAAGCACATTTCAGAGAGATTGAAATGATATCAAGACCATTGAATGAGGTGGCCTGACTCATGACCATCCCAGCTCGCCTCCAGGAAGCAGTAATCTAAAGCATCTTCCTTTTAGTGACGACTTCCTAGTATATCTGCTTTGTGACATGGAGTGATTCTGGGAGAAGGGGCATAGATTTGTGCAGGAGTCGGCACCTGAGGTTCATTAATACCCGGTCCTGGGGGGCATCAATCCCATGCTCAGTCTCTCTGGGCCAGATTCAGACTTGTTAGAGGGGGCACTCATTGGAGAATCACCTGTTGGATGGGGCTGTTAGTAACCAAAAGCTAATTTTAGTAGAAATGTCCTTATAAACCACAGGTGAAGGTACCCTGGGCTGCAGTACCATGGTGCTGTCTTGCCTGTGAGCTGCTGAGTCCCATGCAGGCCTTTCAACCTGAGTGCCACTGGTTCTGGGTCCTGATACATGTTCCCCCAACCCCATCCTCACTTCTAGTGAGATTTACCGTGGTTCCTGAACACAGTGTGATCGGGATTGTCACACCCAAGTGGTTTATTTCCTCTTAAAAATATGTCAGGGATGGCGACAGGATAGGACAGGGTTTATATCTGTTGTTCATAGGGTCATTACGAGTTGTACACAACTCGGTGGCACCTAACAACAGCGGTACAAATATAATCAGTGATATTTTGTATCTTTTATTCTTAAATCCTGAGGAAGTTTGACTGGAAAATCTGGAAATGGTTGAGATACAGCTCTGGAGGGAAGAGCCTAGTCATTCGAAATGTGCTACTTACTGCCTTTCAAAGTCTTTGATTTGAAAAATGTACTTTTGTCTTTTTGACCAAAACTGATTTAATGACCTATGATTGTCGAGTTAATTCCAACTCCTAGTGACCCTCCATCGGATTTTACAGATTTCACGGCTGTCAGTCTTTATGGGAAGGGACTGCCATTCTTCTGGATGAGTGAAAATGTAAATTTCTTCATTGAATTCATTATCATGATTCAGCAAAGGGAAGTTGCAGGTTATAAAAGCTGGGTGGACGCGAGGGCGTCCACTTATATTGTGTGAATTCATGTCCCTCGGTGTCCAATTACAAGTCCAGTTCCTGTTTTCCTACCAGTTCTCTGCAACGGCCACACAGAACTCACAGTTAGGGAGTTCACTAAGAAGTAACACTGACATCCCTGATGATAGTCAGTATTGTGTGCAGTGATCCTTAGCGTAATATAACTGTATGTATGTTGTAAATCCTAACCTAAGTGCACCCAGGGTGTCCTTTGGCGGCAAAGATGGTGAAGCGTCATCTCACATACTTTGGGAAAAGACAGCATGCTGAGAAAAGTAGGTCAGCCAAAGAGGAGGTGATGTTTGCTTCTCTGGAGAATGTAGCCTAAGAGACCCCTGCTTTTTTAAAGACCACTTTTATGAAACCCATTAGTACTTGTTTTGGGGAGCTCTGATGGCCTAGTGGCAAGAAACTGTGCTACAATTCCAAAGGCACGCGGTTTAAATCCACCAGCTGCTCCACCAGAGTAAGATGGTGATGAGCCACCTCTAAAAACCCACCAAAGGATCAGCGGAGGGTCGGTCCCAACTCAACGGTACACAACAACAACAGTACTTGTTTTAGCTAGCCCAAAGAAATCTGTAGATTTTCACTATTAAGGAAAAAAAAAATGCGAGAAGCTCAACTGGTGCTCAGCATTTGTTTTCTACTGAGTTGATAAAATGGCAGCACACAGCTGAGCAGTGAGGGCGGCTTCACCAGGCTCCTTCCCGGGAACTGTGCTCAGCATCAAGCCGTCATAGCTTTGAACTGTGTCTGTGAACTCTAAAAGTTGGTGTTATTTTAGATTTTATCTGGGATACATATCGGGTAATTTGGCTAGGTGTTTTGTTTGTTTTGTTTTTAGGGAGTCTGAGAATGAGCTAAAATGTTTCCTTCATGAATAACTATTGACTACATTATTGCTTTGTCCCGTTTTGGTTCAGGAAAGTGTCCTAGGGATGATCGACTGTAGCATTTCGAGAAAAACCTCTATCTGAACCCATGTAGCCATGATTTTACGTTCACTGGACAGCACTGCCAGTGGCAAGAACTCGGTTCTAGGCCAGTGTGTGCTGGATTCCTACCAGGTCCCCCCACTAACTGGGCTTGGAAGGTGGCCACATATCCCCTCCAGCCTCTAGTCCTCTCCTCATAAAGCTGTTAATTACTACAGCAGTGAACACTCAGGGGACACCTACTATGTCCTCACCTGAAGATGGAACCTTGAAAGAAGACCATCTACGGGGCACAGAGCAGACGTTACATCATGCCATGTGTCAGAGATGTGTATGCTGTCACTGTCATGATTGCAGATGAGGAGGAGGAAGAGAGACTTGCCAAGACACCTTGACTGTGAGAGGTCAGTGTGGCGCTGTAGTTGTGGTGAACAGAGTGTAACGTCCAAGATTGTTGTGCAAGGCACCTCCACACACCCTCACAGAGTCCGTACAAAATCCACTTTACTGGCTTCCGTCATATTCAGTGACTGACACTTGTACAGATGTGGTTTGTCTTTGTGCCTTCATGCCATTGGTACAGAGTCCATCTGATTGACTTCAGTGAGGTTTCCGAGGACTCGTGGCTGTAGTCACATCATGGGCTCCCACGGTTCATTCAGCCTCGCTGGCTGTCCCCCTCCTAGCAGCTGTGCCGTCAAGCCTTCAGTCCTCAATGTGGCCTGTCTCAGTTACTTTATTACTTCGTCATCTCGCCTGCCCACCTCACTGTTTGCTGGTGAGCCCAGCTGAGATCTTCAGCAAGGCTTCTCCCAGTGGCCCCAGCAGAGACTCCATGTCCTCCCAGCATCTGCCCTGAATGTCTTGCAGACATCTCCACCAGAAGACAACACACCTAAGTCCTGCTTCTCCCTCCATGCTGTGGCTCAGCTGCGTTATCCTTCCAGTACACAGAAGCTGTGGCTGGGCCTTCTCTTCCCCTCACATTGCACCATCTGCAGATCTGGAGCTACACCTTAACAACATGTGCTGAGTCTGTATACTTCCTCCTACATGGACAGCTCTCCCTGCTTGAGCCCTTCTCCTCTGCCTGTCCTCACTAGGTCAGGCTATACCCCTCCTGCTGAGAGTTCTGCAATGGTCATTCTGTGGAGAGTGATCACCACAATCCTGTGGTGGCAAGGAGTCTCCAGGTATCTGCCCCTCAGATCCCCCAGGGACTTCCCCTCAGGGCCCTTCTCCTCCTCGTCTCCTCTGCAGACCCAGCCTTTGCAGGTAGGTGCAGGCACACTGCTGCTGCCACTTCTGCCTCAAGAGCTTTGCCCTTTTCGTCCCTCCTACAACACTCTTCCCTAGACACATTCCTGGCCAGTGTCCTTGCCATCCAGGGGATTTGCTCCTTTGAAACTTCTCACCAAGGTAATGCTGCCATCCCCTGCACTGTACCCCATCCTGTCATCTTTCCAGCATGGCACTTGTCATCTCTGCATTAACTATTGGTGTTTGTTTCTTTTTGCCATTAGAATATAAGCTCTGTGAAAGCTGAGGTTTTGTCAGTTTGGTTTAGGATACACCTTTAGGGCAGGGTCTGGTATACAGTAGGTACTCACTTAATGTTGGACAGATGGTTGAATGAATATTTGTCAGTTGTGTTATTAACAAGACATTTCTGAGGCCCTTTAATATTATGACCCAGTTTGCCATGTGTTGGCAGTATTTTAGTAGTCAATAAATATATTATTATTTTCTTCTTATAGTACTAGAAAAGTAAGTGTTAAGACTTTTGTCTTAATACTCTAAGAACCTTACATTTTAGGGTCTTTATTCTGAAGACATGGGAAACAATAAAATCAACAGGATAGACTTTTGTAGTTAAATGAGTTCCTAACACACAGTGTCCTGATGTACAACAGAACAAAACATTTCCCAGTCCTGTGCCATCCTCAGTGATGGTGTGTCCAAAACAGGCAAGTTGGATGGTATTCTTTTGTGATTCATAATGTTGCAAAGAGAGCCCAGTCTTTGGAGAAGGACCAGTCTTTGGAGGGTAGAGGGACAGCGCATGAGTGGAAGACCCTGAGGTGGGTTGACTCAGAGGCTGGGGTAATGGAAGTGAGTGTGTCAGAGACAGTGAGGTGGCTCAGGATAGAGCAGGGTTCAGAGGTGTTGTACTTAGGGGTTGCTGAGTCCCAAGAGATGGAATGTAACAGCACTTTTCATTGGTTGATTTTCAAATGTCCAGGCCTCTCTTAGACTAACTTTGGAAACTCCATTGAAACTTGTTATCATGGTGACCATAGTATTATTTGAAGCACTGATAGCACAGCTTCCAGCGTCACAACAAAATGCAAGCGACCACGATACGGCAGACTGGTAGCCTGCTAGTAGAAAATGAACCATGTACCTAGAATGCTAAATGGGAGCTGGCTGCTTAGACATTCTCCTATAATTACATGTCCTTGTTAACTTACAAACAGCACTGACTGAAGTATAAAACAGATGCACTTAAATTGAGGGGTGGGTGGAGGGGAAAGAGCTTGAAAACTATTTTTTAAACTGTAACCTTTTGTCAGTTGACTCATTATAGAAGACACGTGTGGTGCAGTAGGCCATGGCTGCTGTGCTATGACTTCCTCAGGTCTCCTGGGTGCTGGCATCCTCTTTTCAGGTTACTCGTGAATAATCCTACGATGAAGGGAGAACCAAAGCAGGAAGTGATAGAGGATCCCAGGATGTGGGGAGAGCAGAAGCGGGGACAACAGAGTCAGGACGCCACCTTCCCTCTGGCCGCTTAGTTGAAATGACTCTAAAACAAATTAACGTGTAGTGAGACGGCTGCTGCTCCATTAGCGCTCCTCTCCAGCGCCTGGGCCCAGATTTACCACAATTACGGCATCATCCACCTTTTCACGCAGATGGATTCTAAATTGCTCTTTTGGAAAAGAAAAGAATACTATCTCCATTATGTTGGGGAGATTTATTTTTGCATCGGGTTGTGCCATTGACGAGGAAAACACCAAGTGAGTATTAGATGAAGGTGAAATATTTGGTACTGCCACTTTTATGTAGCAAGTAGCACTATTATGGTCAGGTGATGAGCACGTCTTTGAGAGGCTGTTAGGTGCCATTTGGTTAGCAGGCACCTAGCTGGATTTGATCTGGTTGAACCAAGGATTGAGAAATGTGCTGACTCATGACCACACCACTAGAAACATAAATTTTGGATGAGCCTAGTATTAGTATCTTTCACAACATTTTCTTTTGTTGTTGTTTGCCATCCAGTTGGCTACAATTTTACCTGTAAAACAGAACAAAATGTTGCTCCTATACCAATCTCCTAGTTGTTGCTGTTTGAGCCATTTGGCCCTGAAGATCTGTCTCTCTCTCTTTTGCCAACTCTGCTTCATCCTGAGAGCTTTGGTAACCTAGTAGTAGGGAGTTACTCAGCCCAAAGGCGGGTGGTTCTAATCCACCAACTGCTCCTTAGAGAACTGTGGGTAGTTACTTCCCATGTGGTTTACAGGAAGGTAAGCTATGAGTTAGTTCCAACTCAAAGGCAATGACTTTGACTTTTTTTTACTACACTCAGTATAGTGTCCACCCTTCTTGATGGCACGTCCAAAGTGAGATGAAATCCCTACAACAAGGAGAGAATAAAATAGATGAATGAGACCTTCTAGGAATCAAATCCCTATGCACATCAAAAAAACTTCTCCAACAGGGTTAAAAGGAAAACTACAGACTGGGAAAAAATATTTAGTAAGGACATACTTAATAACAGACTCATACCTAAAATTTATACCACCTCAACAAGAAAAGATAAACAATCCAGTTGCAAAATGGGCACAGGATATGTATAGATACTTCACCAAAGAAGATGTTCAGATGGCAAACAAACCCATGAAGAAATGTTCAAAATCCTTCACTCTCAGAGAGATGCAAATAAAAACAACTATCAGGTATCATCTTACCCCAAGTTCAGTAGAGCAGCAAATAACAAATGCTGGTGAGGTTGTGGAGGGATTGGAACACTTACTAACTGCTGGTGGAAGTGTGAAATGGTGCAACTACTGTGGAAGGCAGCATGACGCTTTCTCAAAAAGTTAGAAATAAAAAAATAATTTAATTTTTTTTTTTAAAGTTGGAAATAGAAATACCATTGGACCCAGCAATTCCACTACTAGGAACATTCCCTAAAGAAACCAGAGCTGCCACCAAAAAGATATAAGCATACTCATATTTCTGCATTATTCACAATAGCAAAGAGATGGAAGCAACCCAAGTCCCATCGACAAATGAATGGATAGAAAAACTATGGTATATTCACACAGTGGAATACTGTGCAGCACTGACAAAACAGGAACTCATAAAATATTATACAGCGTGGGTGACCCTGGACGACATTATGCTGAGTGAAATATCTCAGTCACAAAAGGACAAATACTGTATAACATGAATGTTAGCACTTGCCACAGAGGGTCAAGGACTGCAACCTTCAATATGGATTGAAGCTTAATATCAAGAAAACAAAGATTCACACTGCTGGGCTGATTAGCAGCACCATGATGGATGGTGAAGAGATTGAGATTGTTGACAGCTTTAATTTGTTTGGATCCGCAACCAACACTCTCAGTACCAGAAGTCAGAAAATTAAAAGACGAATTGCACTGGGAAAGTCTGCTGTCAGGGACCTCTCCAGAGTACTGAAAAGCAACAGTGTCAGTCTGGAGACTAAGGTGCACCTGATACAGGCCGTGGTCTTCACAATTACGTGCGATGTATCAGAAAGCTAGACAATGACTATGGATGATAGAAGGAGAGTTGATGCTTTTGAGGTATGGTGCTGGAAAAGAGCATTGAATATACTTTTGACTGTTAAGAAAACAAACAGATTCAACCTTGAGTGGAAGAAACCAGACTGCTCCTTGGAGGCAAGGATTCTGAAGTGCCGTACTTCAGACATACTTTGGGCATGTTGCAGGGAGGGATCAGTCCTTGGAGACGGACATTATGCTTTGGAAGTTGGAGGGACAGCACAGGAAGGGGAGACCCTTGGTGAAGTGGATTGACTGTGACGGGAGTAATGGAGTAGGTGTCTCAGAGATAGTGAGGTTGGCTCAGGATAGAGCAGAGTTCAGAGCTGTTGTACATAGGGTCACTATGAGTCACAGGCAACTTAACGGTACATATCAACAACAACCACTGTTATAAAACAGGACTGACATAGAGTTTGGGGGAAACTGAGAAAAGGGGATAAATGATGAATACTGCATTGATACAGATGAAGGAATGAACTGTTTAAAATGAATATATGATTAGACGTTATATGTACGACAACAGGCCAGAATAAGAGGTACATTGCAAAGAGGACAGGGGTGGGGGGAAGGGAGGTGTGTGCAACAATAAATGAATATTTTTTTGTTTCTTTTTTTTCTATAATTATATTTTATTAATTTTCATAAACATTTACAGAGATTTTGGGTTTCCATTCATTCATTGTTGCACTATTCTCTCTACCCTCCTTCCAGTTTGTTCTTGTCCAAATGCCACAGTGCTTGTCAAAGCCAGTTCTGATTAATCTTCTTTGTCAGTGTGTCCTTTGCCATTCCCTATCACTCTTCCCTGAGAGAGACTTCACCTTGAGTCATAAGGAAAAGGGGATGGTGTATTCCCTTAGCTACTTCCTGCTGAAAAGGGACGCTGTGGGTTTCAGGGTGAAGATCTTCTCTCACTACTCCAAAGGGCCCCTTTGGCAGTAGGAAACACATAGACTATTATGGAGATTGATTTTGGAATTTAGATGCACTCTTATTGATTGTGCTTGGCCGTACATCCTTGAAGATGTATCATGGGGGTGTTGCAACCTAGAAGACACAAATTTGACTAACCAGTTATAAGTACATGAGTCAAAAATTATGGAAAAGTAAAAGATTCTTTCATTGTTTTACAAACCCTCCCCCAGGTCCCCTCCACCATGTAGCCCTCGCTCTAGACTCCTGTGATGACAGAAATACCTAGTTATATATCTCTTTTGAACAGTTTTCTCCCTCCTCTGTTTCAGTGCAGTATACATTATTGAACCCATCTTACTCAGTCTCTCCCCAACCCCAAGGACAGTCCCATTCTACAACAGTGGCATCATGTAATATTTGTCCTTTTGTGACTGGGATATTGAGTCAACCATTTTGAATAATATTGCATGAGTTCCTTATTTTTTAATGCAGCATAGTATTCCATTGTGCGAATATACCACAGCTTCTCTAGCCAATAAATGAATATTTTTGAAAAGTAAACTGGGGGAAAGGAGGGAGAGGTGGTAAAATGTACAACTGGGGGAAAGGAGGGAGAGGTGGTAAAATGTACAACAGTGAATGAATGAAAAATCTGACTTTCCTGTAAACTTTTGTTAAAATCACAATTAAAATAAAAAAATTTATTTTTAAAAAAATGAGATGAAATCTTCTCCTGTCTAAAGAGCATTCAGGCTGCACTCCTTTAAAAGGTATGTGTTCTTTTTTTTCTGGAATACAGAATATACGCAGTATTCTTTGCCAGTACCACAATTAGAATGCTTCCTTTCTTTTTCAGTCTTCTTTCTCATATCTGACTTTCACATGTATATGATTCAATTGAAAATATCATAAGCTATAACCTCTCAATTAAATTTTTAAGATCTTGTAAATTTCAAGATTGTACTGCTAATTTATCTTCATTTATTTGCCAGTATATCTTTATAAATTTAATAGACTCCTAAAAAGTTCTGTATTAGGATATTCTAATGGACTGCTAGAAGAACAAACAAATTCATCCTGGAGAGGGTGAAACCAGGCTTCTCCTTGGAGACAAGGATTCTGAAGCTTTGTCTGACATACTTTGGACTTGTTGCAACGCAGGACCAGTCCTTGGAGAGGGACGTCATGCTTGGGAGGGTGGAGGGATGGCGCAGGAGAGGAAGACCCTCTATGAGGTGGATTGATTCAGTGACTCGGGTAATGGGGATAGGTGTGTTGGAGATAATGAGATGAGCACAGGATAAAGCAGCATTTAGGACTGTTGTATATAGGATCGCTATGACTCACAGGAGACTCAACGACACATAACAGCAACAACAACAATAATGTTAGAGGGTCTTATCTTAAGAAGCAAGCAAGCAAGGAGCCTCCAAATAAACATAAATATTTCTTTCTTGTACCCCTTGCCTTATTTTGTTTCTGGCTTTGTATTTATCTGATTCACACAACTAGAAATTTTAAAATAGAGTATACTAATACTTTGAAAAGTTTGTATTTTCATAAATATGTAACTTTGAATGTGGTTAGATGCAAAGTAATGTTGCCTTTTTAAATTTTTATTGTGAAATTTTAATTTTCTCATTTCAGAAAAAGATACTCATCATTTGTATATAGGCTAGGAAACTTGTAACAGGAATTTGGGAAGCTATAAAACTACCTACCACTTTACTTCAGCAAGACCTGTGCGCACCACTAGGGGGCGCAGGGACACGTGGTCCTCTTCTCCCCAAAGCTCCCACCTCCCCACCTTGGCAAAGATGTGATGTGAATAGAGGGGACCCCATGGCACCTACCAACAACAGAGAGAAAGCCACCCACGACACACACCTCACTCTAGAAACCAAACCCTGGCACAAAGAGAAATTACAGAATGGTTTTTTAAACCTTTTATTCAGTCATGGGGTAAAAAGTTCTTTATTTTCACCTTTTTAGCCTTGATGATTGTGCAGTATAATGTCATCATAAAGAATCCAGAGAACTTTTGTCTTTATCTTTTTACTTTTATGGCAAGATTAGCACGATATGGCTGACTTAAAACTTTGACTAAATTCTTGCTCCTGAGTGAGGGAGATCGAGAAGGTCCAGCTTCTTGTTCTTAATTTGTTTCTTCATCAGTTCAGACCCCCTTAAGGAACCTCTGGTGCCTCATCTTGAACCTCAAATGTGGCTGCTCCTGGTGCTGGGGACTTTGTCTGTGGCCTTTTTAGTGAGGTTCATTTTTAAAAACTTGATAATATTTTAGCTTTTACCCAGTCCAAGTTCCTCAAGCCTAGCTAACTTGACTCTATGCCTGGTTCTGTCCTAACTTATTTTGATTCGCTGCAAGAAAATAATATACTCATTGTTTTTGTTGTTGTTATATGTCATTTAGGCGACTACAACGCATAGCAATATGAACAATAGCTCTGAACCTTGCCCTATCCTGAGCCAACTTTTCAGTCTCTGTCACACCCGCTCCCATTGCTACAGTTACTATGTCAATCCATCTCATCCAGGGTCATCTCCTGTACCTGTCCCTCCCCTCTGACAAGCAAGATGCCCTTCCCCAAGGACTGGTCTCTCCCAGCAAAATGCCCAAAGTATGTGAGATGGAGCTTCAAAATTCTTGCCTCCAAGGAGCAGCCTGGTTTCAATCTCTCTAAGATGCTTGTTCTCTTAGCAGTCCTCGGTATGTTCAGTACTCTTCTCCAGCATCCCAGCTCAAAGGCATCAAAATCCTTCAACATAACTTTTAAATTAGTAAGTGAATTCTATATTACATAGTAGATTCAGGGAGCTTTTTATTGGTTTGCTTATTCTGTAAAATAGTTGGAGGGACATTGTATTTTTCTTTTAAATAATAGTAAAGTTTTAACTCAAATTTAACTTAAACCTAAATTTTAATTCAATGCTTTGACATTTTAATGAAATGAACATTAATGCAATAGGAACACTTGTAGCCTAGAGACAAGAAGCTGGGCTGCAGTCCTGAAGGCAGGCAGTTTGAATCCACCAGCTGCTCTGTGAAAGAAGGATGGTCATTGTGATTAGCTGCCTCTGAAAGCTTACCAGAGGCTCTTCTGTGGGTCAGTTCTGACTTGATGGTACACAATAACATGTACTATCAGTAATTTTATATATTTGAAATGGAAATTCATAATTTTCTATTAATATAATTAATATAAATAATTTTAGACCATAAAACTATTTCATTTTAGAAAATTCTAGTGTTTGAAGTCTGTCTGGTTGCCAGCATGTTGCTGTCGTTGTTAGGTATCCTGTAAAGCAGAATGAAACACTGCCTAGTAGTCCCAGAGCAGTAGTAATTTCACCCAGTATTCATATCACCTACACATGTAAACACACACTCTTATGGGTAATAGAAATTCTTTTTCCCTTATTGGCCCAACTGGTACTAATTTTCAATTGCTAACCACAAATCTTGGGGTGTAAATCCATTCAGGGAACCTCAGAAGAAAGGCCTGGCAATTTACTTTCCTAGCCTTGTAAACCCGAGGAGGCACACTTTAATCTGGCACACATGGGATTGCCATGAGGAACTGATTTTAATTAATTAATTGCATAATTAATCTTTATGAATTATTTACTATGTCAGAATACTCCTCAACTGCCATGTACGGTTGTGTGACTATTGTACTAATACATTTATACTTTGAGAATGATAAATTGGAAAATGAATGAGAGGCCAATGCTCTGAAGTAATACCTTGTTAAGTAAGATCCTACTACATCATGCACAGAGGAAGCATTTAACAGATTGATTAATTTGATTTTTCTTTACATTTTCCAAAGCTGTAAATCTTAGTAGGAAGAGCTACTCATCTTTCTCTTGAGGAGCCATTGGCGGATGCAGCCTGCCAGTGATGCTCCACTTTTGAGTTAGCTGCACAAGTCCCTACAGACTGTGGGGCCAGAGCTCCAGGGTACATTCACTTACTTAGGAACACAGGTCAGGATCCGTGGGGTGGGTCTCCTTGGCGACTGAGCCAGGTTGTCTGGACAGAGGGTGTGAAGGGTTAGGGTTGTGCTGTGTCGGCACCATGGCACTCTAGTGCTCTGTGAGGGAAGAGAGTGTGTGTGCATGTGTGCCGGAGAGAGGTGGAAGGGGTTCTCTAAAGCTCCAGTCCAGACCAAGGGTCCTGCTTGTTCAGGTATCATAATGGACTGGTTATTCAGCTAAGCACCACAGAGCACATAACAGGGCTTAGTGTTTCCTTCTGCCCTTTGGGCAAAACCCATTGGGAGTATGATGTGTCCCTGCAGACCCTGGCAGAACACCAGAGGAGGGAGAAGGGACTGGCTTGGGAGGAGGCAGAAAGCAGTGGTGGGCTTTTGGGTGGGTGATGATGAGTGTGTCCTCTGGAGTTCTGGACTACTTGCACCAGCAGTGCTGATGGAGCCACCCAACTGCTGCTTGACAGATAGCCTCTGTGACGCTTTGACTTTTTAAACAGTGAAACTTTTATTGATGACTTAATTCCATTATATTAGGAACTATTTGTCAATTTCAAAGGTGACAAGAAAACAGGATTTAAAAAAATACTTTGATCTCATTGCTGTGGGAGATACTTATCTCCCTAGAGAGATTCCATCACCCTCCCCTACTGGGATGGCCTGTGAGTAGTGTATGGAAGGGTTAACTGTCACATGCTCCTTAATGGATGGCACGCTGGGAAGTGACTGGTGGTTTGGGCTCTTCCTCCTAGTTCTGTGGTGAGGAGTGCCTGTGGCAGAGCGCTCGCTCACTCCCTCCCGTTGCCAGCAGAGGGCTGCTGCTGTGGCTGAGGTGGCATGCTTAGTGCTGATCCAGTCTCCCACTGTCCGACTGTCTGACTGTCCGTGGGACTGCCGCACTGACTGAGGAACACACCTGAGCGCTGAGAGCAGGGCTGGCTGAGCTGGGGTCAGCCCGGCTGCATGGCGTCCGTGGTCACAGCAACTTTGCATGTGGGAACCTTCTTCAGCATCATGGGGCGTCGATTTAAAAGGAGGCGCAAGAAACGCTCCGAGAGGAAGGGTAATTCATTCAGTTTTTATTGTCAAATTGTGAAGTGTGAGACTCAGAACAGGGAATGTCAGTGATTTCTGTGGTGGTTTTGTGAACTGGCAGCCAGATTGATGCTACACTCGAGTGTCCCTTTTGAAGTGCACCTCTTTTTTTTCTGTTGGCGTCTTAGAGTCTTGGGGCTAGTTTAAAGGGGAAGATGTATGTCAACCTGTACACACGTCATTCTAGCTTCAAGATTTAAAGTGTATTTTTTAGAAAGCTATTGATGAAAATGTAGATGATTGTAGTTTGAATATTAGAAGGTTTTCCCTTGAATATTAGAAGGTTTTCCCTTGTGGAGAGACATCTGTATAGAATAGTATTTATCCCTTTGCTGTCCCCCTAGTGATGACTTTTCTAACATTAAAACTGTTCTTTATGGTGGAAAAAGTAAGATGGTGGTGACCATTGTTACAATACTTGGCTTTTAAAATAACAGAGAAAATTCCTCAGCATTTCAGGCTGTTTTACTTTCCATTTTTAATTCAGTTTAATGGTTTAAGACATTAAACTCATGTCTTTTTAAAACCAGACTCAGAAATTAACTATAAATTATAGTAATAACTATAAAAATTACACACTTCTGGTTGGTGAAGTTGAATCTTTGTTTTAAAAGTGACCAAAAGTTTGCTGTCTTTGTATAGTGTGAATTAACTAATAAGAATTACCTTTGGTGATGAGGTGATTCTTGATAGCACCTTACCATGATGGCTGTGTGCCTCGGCCTCAACGTTTCCTGCTACTTTACCTTCCTCTCCCCAATCCCACCTAGACATCCCTTGGCTGTTGTGAGACACTAAAAATATCTATGTGTGTGTACATACACACACACATACACACACACGAAATAAATATATAAGTAAATCTTTTTTATATATAAATATATTTATACACTAAATAAATATTCAACTATTTTCAGTGGAAATTAAAATTATCTGGTTTTCACTGTGACATCTTAAAAAAAGAAAGAAACTGAATTTCTAAATTAGCAGTCATATGGTAATACCAGGGTGATAAGTATAACAAAAACCAAAAGACAGTTTTGTGTCAAGGGTCCCAGTCCCCCAGCATGGTGTTCTTTGGGTGTGATGTGTCAGGACACAAGCTTTATTCCTAAGAATCGCCGCTCTGAGCCGATCTGCCTCTGGTTCCAGGTGCTGTTGCTGACCTCACCCAGTCAAGCTCCGGGAGCCATCTCTATAGTGCTTGCTCTCTCGCACTCCCACAGTGGCAGTCTTGGTGCTGCCTGGTGTTGTTTCCTCAGTTAAATAGTAGATGTCATTGAGCCAGGAGATAGAAAAGGCAAAGGCAAGAGCAGACATGATAGGCAGTTTAGGTAAAGTACTCTAAATTTAGAATTGCACCACTCTTTCCAGGGACACACATCATGGAAAATTTACATTGGAGAAAATGTTGGGAAGTAAGTACAAGAACACCTCACTAATTCTGTCTCTGTTCTTTTGGAATGTACTATAATCCAGCCCATTGCAGTGGTGTGGATCCTGACTCACAGCAACCTCACAGAGCGGAAATGCTTCCTAGATGCTCTGATGGTCTAGTGGCAAGGAAGTATAACTGCCAACCCAAAGGCCCACGGTTCAAGATGGGCAGTCTCCTCACATGTGATTTACAGCCTCTGAAAACACACTGGAGGGTCAGCAATTAGTCCATTCAGACGTAACGGCCCATAACAACAGTAATCTGTAAAGAAGCAGACTGCTGTGTCTTTCTCCTGCAGGGCAGCTGGTGAGCTTGAGCCACTGACCTTTCTGTTAATGACCAAGTGTTCAATCACTGCACCACCAGCAAGTCTTTGCCAACCTCCAAATGGCTCGTATTAGTCCCACTGTATACTGACTCTAGAATCTTATTACCTGGTAGGAAAACGCTTCTCAGAGAAGTTGCATTTTTAGATCAGCATCTTAACAGTGTTATAAATTTTAGTAATTAAACACATGTTTTAAATGTATTCAGTGCTCATTGTTATGTGATATGACTTAATTGTGCTATTAAACAAGAGAACATTGAATGTAATTTTAACATTCTTAATTTAAAACTTAATTTTATAATATGCACTATAAACTATTAAAATATCTTTTAAAATTAAGTATATTGACCAACCATTCCTAATTGGCAAAGTGTTTCAAGATGGACCACATAATCTTGCAGCATTGTATCATCCTGAGGTGCTGCAAATGGATATTTGAATTGTTTCCCCTCCAAGACTGATAGAATGTATGCCATCCCTTAATGTAATTATTTGTTGAAAATGGTGGAGTACCAAGTGACTCGTGTCCAGGCAGCTTCAGTAGCAATCAAATTTCAATGATTTCTCGTCACTCCTGAATTATCCATGCAGTTACTCCCTTCCTTGGGGCACATAATTGACTGTCGGCTTTGTATGAGACTCAGAGGGATTAGCTTAATCATCAAAAAAATATGGCTGAACGAGAAGACTGTGCACTTTCAGTATTGAACAGAACCTGCTCTGAGCAGATCCTGCTGCTCTGGCAGATCCTGCAGCCTGGGAGCCACGCAGACTTGCTGTGGGACCGTGGACCCAGCTCCCGTGGTCGTGCAGCTCTGCACCCAGCCTGCTCCGTGTCCTAACGTGACTGCTGAGTAGATGAGCAGCGATGAGGTGCTGAAGGGAGGGTGAATGCAGGAAATGGCATGCCGAGCCCCCTCCTTCACTCTCACTGTGCTCTGTGTCTCAGTGACTTCCTAATTTTCAGGTAAAGTGTTTTCCTGGCTGGTACAGGTGAGGACCCTATCTGTGCCAGACCCTGCTACACACCATATGGAGACTGCTCTGAGACTGACAGCAGCCATGAGGTGTGCACCAGCATAAGGTCGAGCACTCCGCATTTCTAGGATGGAGTTGTAAATAGAGATCTGAGGGCCGTTGGGAGCAACGGAGACTTGGGCCCTAAGCCTTGCCTCTTAAGGAGCTGTTCAAGGGGTGGGACCTGAGGGTCCCACCATTTGTCTTGCATGTGTGAGCCAAGCTGCTGCTTGTACAGGTCACACGAGCAGCACCTGTTCAGCAGCTTCCATTGCAGCCATAAGCCAGCATACCAGTGTGACACTTCCCTGGCCATTGTATCATATGACAGCAGTGGAGGAATAGGGTGGTATCCACTCACCCACCCATCCATTCTCCATCTACTCACCCAGCGCTTTCCATTCTGCGTGTAAACAAGTTCCCTCCTGAGTCTGTCTTTTCCGTGGCTTACTGACATTTACAAAGATAAAGCAAGCCCATTTCCCTGACTCATCCAGCTGCTTCCCCTACAACCACAGGCCACTTGAGTGTGCCATCTGCCTCCCAGACCCCCTGCATGGGTCATATCCTTTGCATGGCAGAACATGTATCTCTCTCCGTCTTCCTGCTCGGCGTCAGTTTCTTGCCACACGCTGCCCAGGAAGCAGTGATATAGTCGGGTGACCACCTCAAGGCACGGCTTCTAGGTTAGTTAAGGTTTGTTAAGCAGCAGGCCTTTTATTGCCTGCCTTGTCTAAAGACCCACCATGGATGCTTCCTATTGTCAGGAGACCTTTCACACAGTCACAGAAGCATGCGGACTGTTGCTGTCATGTGACTGTCCCTTCTGGTAGGGGAATTTCAAGACCACTGACTACCACGCAACACTGACAGAGTATCTGATGGTCAGACACATCCTGGCTGCCCACATGCTGTCCAGAACTCAGGCGCTTGGGACTCCCAGTGATAGTGGAAGGCGGGGGGGAGGCTGCAGTGTTGTGTACTTGGTTGCAGTAAATAGTTTGCTGAATTTGGACCTCCTTTTATATTCATTTCCACATGTTGAGCTCTGTGGTGATGATCCATTTTCTGTGGTCACTGTGTTAAATCCACAAACCTTCAGAGATATGCATCTGGAAGGCTGACTGCTAAAAGCAAGACAGGACTTTGAAAGGGCATTCTTTAATTACCCTTAAAGAATAACCAAGAATTGTTAGGTCTCCTGGAACATTTCAGGGAGCTCTGGTGGTCTAGTGGTAAGAAGCTGGGATGTCATCTCAAAGGCACCCAGTTTGAATCTTCCAACTGCTCTGTGAGAGTAAAAAGGCAATCTCCTCCCATCAATTAACTGTCTCTGAAAACTCACCAAAGGGTCAGCTATGGTTAGTTCCAAGTCAGTGGCACACAACAACATAACATTTAAATCTTTTTTTAAAAATCTAAATTCATTCTCAAAACTAAAACTCAACTCATTGCTGTTAAGTTGGAACCAACTCATAGCAGACACTTCAGAGGGTTTTCAAGAGGCTGTAAATTAGATGGAATGAGATTGCCCACCTTTCTCCTGTAGAGTTGCTGGTGGATTTGAACCACCAGAAGTGCCACCTTTGGGTTAGCAGTGCAACTTCCAATGGACCAGGCCATCAGAGCACCTTCAAAACTGAAAAGACCTCTTTAATGTTTTACAAAACCAAGATGTTACTTTGATGAGTAAGTGGTGCTGATCGGAGCCACAGTGTGTCCTTGGGAGATACCACTTCCTGCTGTGAGAATAACAATGGGTGTCCTCATTAGCACTGCTGCACAGCAGGCACTGTTGTGTTCACATCTGTGAAGGTGCTCACTGAGGCACTGAGCCCCTGGGGAGAAGATCAGAAGTCCCATCGCACCCACACAGGGAGGATGTGTCATTGAAATAAGACTCCTGCCTGGGTCCCGTTCATACTCACATCCCTCCCTGGGCTTGCCTTGCTGCTGACTGGTTAGTCTATAGCCTTCTTGGTAAATGTGCTGTAAGGTCACTACCTACCTCAATAGTCCAGTGAACTCAGCAGGACTCTGTTTTCTGTGTTTTCCAACATCTTGGTTGGTAACAGTACACTGTCTACATTTAGATAAGTTCCTGTCTGCTTGGCACATTTCGGTAAAAACTGTAGTAATTTATAAAGACCATGTTTTTCCTCCTGGTGAAAAGCAACCAAACCAATTGCTGTCAAGTCCAACTTGTGTGTGTCTCCGTAGGGTTGCTGTGCTTCATTGGATTGCTAATGGCTGGTCTTTCAGAAGTAAGTTTGCCCTCCATTCTTCCAGGATATCCCGTTCAGTTAGCAGCACAGTGTGTTAACCCTTTGCACCGCCTGTGTGACTCCTGTAAATACTAACACATGGCCATCATTTTTACTAACATTAAAAGAGAAGAAGAACAAGCCAAGCTAGCAGAATAGCTGCTATGTCTGGGAGTGAGGACATGTCTCAGGGGAGGATATGATACTCAGAGGACTCCTGTCCACTGTGGAATTACTTTTAAGAACCGTGGGAAGAGGTGGAGACTGGGACAGAGAGCCTGCTGCATCAGTCTGGGGCTGAGGGAGATGGTGGTAACATGAGTGAACCTGGTGGGTTTGGCTCAAGTCATACCTTGGGCAGCAGAGATGAAAGAGCTGAGTGTCATGGAGTCAGCAGAGGAGTACTGAGCATGAGTGCCATGCAGGCCTGGCCTGGGCTGCTTGAAGACAGGTGCACTGGAATCTTCAGCATCTCACAGCCCAGGGGGTGGACAGGCAGCAGCAGGAAACTGGACAGTGGGGCTGGGCTGTGCCACAGAACAGGGCAGGCTGGAGGCCTTGGGAAATATTTGAAGGAAAAGCTGTCAGATTGTGGTGGTGAGAACGAATAACGGACCACAGTGGCCTCACAGTCTCTGGTTGGTCTGCAACCTGTGGTGAGAGGCCAGGTAGGACTGTGAGATGACATGTTTGTCCTGTGGATGCATTTACTCATTCACCCGTTTGCTGATCCAAAGCTTGCAGACCCCAGGCCAGGGCAGCTGTTGGACCAGAACAGTGTTACACCCACAGCTACACCAGGGTTGGGCTGATTGCAGGGCTGCATCTGTATGGCTCCACTTCCACTCAAGGCCTGCTCTATGTATGTGCATGTGACATTCTCAGGCTGTCCTTTTTTATAAGCTTGGGCAGACTATACCCACTGTTTCAGGAACTTAGGAGCTCCCTTCATTTGTCTGGCAGCCCTGGGACCAGTTTCTAAAGTTTCTCTATCCCATTGTCTTCGTCTCTAACAGTCCTAGTGACTTTACACATCACCTTGGAATTACTGACTACATGTGCTCTCTCTGCTAATTGTCCTCAATTTATTTTCCTCTTCTGACTTAGTAGATTCCCCTTCAAATCAATATTTTCTACCTGCTAATGGATGTGATGAGTATTATGTATGGCTGTGCTTATTTTGATTATTTAATTTACATTTCATTAGAAAAACCATGTTTGTTCAATGTAGTGCATCAATCTGATTTCTTGTGCTTGTCTGCCAGATCTCATTCAGTGTGTAGAGAATTTCTAAAGGTTAGCTGAAGAGCAGATTGCTTAGATGAAATTCTAAAAACAAAAATACTTCACTGTTAAATACTATAATCTGAATAATTCTGAACACATTTGGCATAATTGTTTTAGTTCAGTAGTGTTGAAAGTAAAATATAAATGGTGGAATGGAGCCTCTTCATTAGTCATAAGTAATTAGCCTGTTGAATTTCTGTTTATTTTTTCCCCCAGTCATATAAGAGATTTGTTGTTCTTTATTTTCCTTTGAATGAAAGTTTACAAATCATACCAGTTTTCATTCAATTTTTCATATATACTTTGTTATATACCATTAATTATAATTTATTAATAGAATTAATTATAATGTCTTATTATTATGTGCCATTGAGACAATTCTGACTCATAGCCACTCTATGTACAACAGTTCTGAACCCTGTTCTATCTTGAGCCAAATTCATTGTCTTTAACACACCTACCACTATTATCCCAGTCACTGAATCAATCAATCTCATCCTTTCTTGTACTGTCACTCCACCCTCCCAAGCTTGATGTCCCTCTCCAGGCACTGGTCCCTCCTTGCAGTATGCCCAACGTATGTCAGACAGAGATTCAAAGTCTTTGCCTCCAAAGAGCAGCCTGATTTCACTCTTTCCAAGATGGACCTATTTGTTCTCCTAGCCGTCCATGGTATATTCAATACTCCTCTCCAACAGACACCACAGTTGAAAGACATTGATTCTTCTTCTGTCATCCCTAGTCATTGTCCACCTCTCTGATGCATAACATGTAATTGCAAAGACCATGGCCTGAATGACACACACCTTAGTCTGTAGACTGACATCATTGCTCTTCAATACTCTGGAGAGGTTACTGGCAGCAGATTTTCCCAACGCAATATATCCTTTGATTTACTGGCTGCCAGCGACAAGAGTCTGTCTTGATTGTGGAGCCAAGCAAGCTTAAGTTGTTAACAATTTCAATCTCTTCACCGTCTATCATGATGCTACCAGTTAGCTCAGTGGTGAGAATCTTTGTTTTGTTGATGCTGAGCTTCAATCTATATTGAAGACTACAGTCCTTGACCTTCTGCGGCAAATGTCTCAGGCCCTCCTCAGTTTTGACAAGCAAGGTTGTATCATCTGCAGGTTGTTAATGAGTCTTCCTTCAATCCTGATGCCATATTCCTCCTCATAGAGCCCAGCCTCCCAAATGATCTGTTCTGCATACAGTTGGAAAAGGTATGAAGACAAGATGCATACCTGAATTTTTCATGCTTTTGAACCATGAGTGTTTCCTTGCTCTGTTCTGAGGACTGCTTCCTGGTCCAAGTATAGGTTTCTCATGAGCACAGTCAAGGGGTCTGGGATTCCCATTCTTCTCATAGTTAGCCCAAATTTGTTGTGATTCACACTGTCAAATACCTTTGCATAGTCAATGAAACACAGACTGGTACTCTCTGTTTTCAACCAAGATCTAGCTGACATTGGCAGTGATGTCTCTACTGCCACAGGCTCTTCTAAACTCGGCTTGTATATCTGATAGATAGTTTTCTGTCAATGTTCCAGTCATTTTTTTTAAAATAATCTTCAGCAGAAATTTGCTTGTATTTGATATTAATGATATTTTTCAATAATTTCCACATTCTGCCAGTCACTTTTTTTTTGGATAGGAATAAATATGGATCTCTTCCAGTCAGGTGGCCAGATAGTTGTCCTCCAGATTTCTTAGCACGACCTTGTGAGCACGTCCAGGGAAACATCTGTTTGTTGAAATATATGTCAATTGGTATTCCATCAATTCCTGGGCCCTTGTTTTTTGCCAGTGCCTTCAGAGCAGCTTGAACTTCCTCTTGATCACTGTGAACAGATAATCTCGTTATATTCTAGCTGGAGCTAAGTCACACTGCTGCGCTGTTCAGCATGGGGGCCCAGCTTCCTCCACATGGTCACCGTGTGTCCAGTCCATTATAGTTGGCAGTGTGACTTCACCTCCCTGGCTTGGGGACCCACCTTGTCAAGTATTTTGTTTCTGAATGTCTTGTGAGCTCTTTGGGACTATTCTGTCACATTGCTTTGTCTGTTTGTCCTCCCTGTGCTGTGGGCAGGTTGGTTGTCACTGAAAGTCTTTGATTCAGATTTGAGAAGTTTTTTTCTTTAGGTCAGCGTTTTCCTGGCTATTGTGAGCTGTTTATTCTTCCACACAGACTTTAGAATCAGCTTATCTAGTTGCATTTAATAGAGAGCATTGTAATTGAAACCAAGTTAACTTAGTCTTGGGTCTTCCGGTGTCAAGTTTAATGATCACTTAGACCTCACTATCTCCCCAGTTTAGCTGATTTCATATTGCTTTCGGGCCTTCCTGAAAACTAGAGAAATCATTTTGAACATTGCTATCAAATGCCGCTTTTCATTAATTGTGACTATTCCAGGAATTTTGTTCTTGATGGGGTTTTAATTTTTCTGTGTTTATAGTTCAGGCCATAGTGGTGCTATTCTAAATGAAAACAAAATAGTTACACAAAATGCTCTGAAGTGCCTGCGTCTGTGATTTGGCTTTGTCTTATAACCTTTGGTACTGGAGTTGGCATTTGTAGAAGCAAGAAATGTTGGCTTATGCTCTGCAAGAGATTTCTGGCTTCATTCTTAATATGCAAGGACCTACCATGGCCCATGCATGGTGATTATTTTCTGCTGTGAGACATTTACTGTATCCTTATTTTAGAATTTTAATATGTAAGAGCAGGAAAACAAGATGTACTCTATAAAATGTGTTAGAACGAGGTTGACTCCTGTGATTCTGAATTTTCTTACTTTTCATGGCAAAATTTCTTTGTCCTTGTCCTAGGCTTCTAGGAGAAATCAGTCTTCTCAAAAGCACTCAGCTGTTTAGAAGAATTAGACCCATCTAATGAAAACTTGAGGTCCATGGATAGCACAGCTACATGGATAGTCAGCTACTGACTAAACTGTTGGATATTCAAGCCCATCTTTGGAAGAAAGGGCTGGTGATCTACTTCTGAAAAGTTATAGCTATTAAATGCTGCAGATGACAGCATGAGAATCTCAAAACACACAGAGTAAAATAAATCTTTTGCACAAGGGCATGTCTTATATGTTCTCATTTATAGGAAGTACATAGAAATGAAAGATAATTCATGGTTACCAGAAGTGCAACAGTGGGAAAAGGAAGTTTCGTTAAGAGACACAGTAAATGTTTGTTAATGGTGGTGGAATATTTTGGGAAAGGATAAAAATGATGGTTGGGTAACATGAAGACAGCAGCAATGTCATTGTGTTGTAAATGTAGAAATTGTTATACTGAGGAATGTTTTGGTGTGTATCTTTTCACCACAATTTTTTTAAAAAGATGAGAGAAACAAACAAAAACTCTAGAAAGTTCTACTTTGACATAAATGGAGTCTCCATGAGTCATTTGAAGGGTAATTTCTTAAAAAATAATGAACTAAGGAATTCAATACTGTAAATTAATTATTTTTATGTCCTTGGAGAGGGACATCATGCTTGGGAGGGTGGAGGGACAGCGCAGGAGAGGAAGGCCCTCTATGAGGTGGATTGATTCAGTGACTGGGATAATTGGGATGGGAGTGTCAGAGACAGTGTGATTGGCACAGGACAGAGCAGAGTTTAGGGCTGTTGTACATAGGGTCGCTATGAGTCGCAAGCGACTGGACAGCACATAACAACAACAACAGCCTGGAAGCAGGAGTGGCATCCACTTCCAAAATTGGCTTGCCTCCAGAAACTCTGTGTACGAACAGTGCTCAGGCTGTTTGTTCATAGGGTCGCTATGAGTCGTCTACGACTCGACAGCATTAAACCACAACAATATAAACTCACATATAGTTATAATATAATGCAGAGATATCCTATGTACACTTGATCCAATTCCCCCAGTGATTACATCTTACCAAACTAATATCAGGCAGGATATTGACATTGATACATTCAGATACAGCTGATACAAACCTGCTTTGCTGCCTTTTTATAGCCTCATCCACACTGCCTTCCCACACCACACCCTTCTTAGCCCTGGACAGCCACTCTACCTGTTCAATTTCCATAATGTTGTCATTTCAAGACAGTTACATAAATGGAGTTTCAGAATCTGTAACTGTTTGAAATTGGCTCTTTTACTCTGCAGATTCATCCAAGTTATCGAATATCTTCTCCCTTTTCTGCTGAATGGTATCCCAACAACAGGAACACAGTTTGATCACACATCCACTAAAGGAGTTTGGTTTTGGCTGTTTTTTGGTTGGGTTTGTTTGTTTGTTTGTTTGTGTGGTACTATTATGGAGAAAGATGCTGTAAATATTTTTGTACAGTTTTTAGTGTATGTGGATACAGCTCTTTGTCCCTCTCAGATAGACACAAATGTGTATCATTTCTGCCTGAATTGTACAGTTGCATCCTTCTTTAAAAAAAAAAAAGCCAAACAGTTCAGGGTAGCTGCAGCATTTTAGAGTCCCACCACAGTGAGCGATCCAATTTCTCTGCATCCTTAATAACATTTGATGTCCCTTTTTCATTGTGATAAATGCGTAATGATAGCTCATTTGTAGTTTCAATTAGCATTTCTCTGATGGCTAATGGAATTGGACATCTTTTCGTGTGTTTATTTGCCATCTGTGTATCCTCCTCAGTGGAATGTCTATGGCTTTTGCCCACTTATTAATCCGATTGTTTGTTTATTTATTTACTTACTTATTTATTATTTGGTTTTGAAAATTCTTTATGTACTCTCTAGATTGCAGTCCTTGGTCAGATAATGTGGTTTTGAAATACTTTCCTCTAGTCTATAGCTTCTCTTTCTAAACTCTCAACATTCATTTTATGGACCAAAAGTTTTAAAATTTCTATGATGTCCAGTTTATCAGTTTTCTGTTTTGTGCATGATATGCTTTAGTGACAAACATAAGGACTCTTTTTCCCATTCTTAGATCTTGAAGATTTCCCCCTGTGTGTTTTCTTAAGTTCTTTGCTTTTTAGATGTAAGTCCCTAATGTATTTTGAGTTAATTTGTGTGTGAGATATATGACTTGAGTTGTCTTCTCTAACCTTCTGGAAGTCTGTCTGCCTGTTTTAAAATCTGCTTTCAGCTAATTGGAACATAAAAATCATCTAGGCAAGTTTGTGTGTTGTTGCTCATAATTTCAAATTTTTATTTTAAAAAGATAAATAAAACACCGAACTTTTCTTATACAGCATCTGTGTCTTTGAGATGTTTTTCCCTGTTAGAGTTTCACCAAACTCCAAGTTCTTCCAAGGTGTAGTTTACTTATCTTGAGTCCTTGCCTAACCTTTCAGTTGAGGAGCCACTCTAAACACTTGAGGTTTTTGTGTTGTTTTTTTTATTATACCCTCCTCCGTATAATAGAAATAAAATAAAGCACAAAGTTATAATAACATACCCCACAAGTCCACATAATTCTCAGAAAACATTACCAGGGGGAAGAAAATTCATGAATATAAGAGAATGAATGTTTTAGAACAATATGAATGGCCCCAATATACACATGGCTACTGAAGCAGTTCCTAATCCTAGCAACAATGTAGAACTGCCTCACAGCATTTTCAAGCATGAGAACTTTAGGAAGTAGACTGCCACACCTTTCTCCCTTGGAGATGTTAGTAAGTTTGAACTGCCAAACTTTTACTTAGCGAATGAGCACCTTAAACAGTGAGTGTGTCCTAACAGTCTTAGTTCTTGTTAGAACCAGTGACTCATAGTGAGCCCATGAACAACAACAGATGGGAACCTTGCTCTATCCTGTGCCATCCTCATCATCTCTAATATACTTGAGTCCATTGGTATAGTGGCTGTGTCAGTCCATCTTGTTGAGGGTCTTCCTCTCTTTCTCTAACCTTCCACTTTCCCCAGCATGATGTCTTTTTTCAAGGACTGGCCCCTTTTAATAACATGCCCAATATATGTAAGATAAAAGTTTCACCACGCTTTCCTCTAAGGAATACCCCAGTTGCACTTCCTACTATAGAGAGATTTTGTTCTTTTGGCAGTATATAGGGTATTCAGTACTCACTCTAGCACAACAATGCAAAGGTATCAATTCTTCTTCTGTCATCCTTATTCACTGTCCAACTTTCAGATGCATGTTGTTGTTATGTGCCTTTGAAGCAACTGTGACTCATAGCAACCCTATGCACAGTAGCTCTAAACCCTGCTCTATCCTGAGCCAGTCTCACTGACTCTGACACATCCATCCTTGTTACCCCAGTACTGTGTCAATCTATCTTATCCAAGGTCTTCCTCTCCTACACTGTCCTTCAACCATCCAAGTGTGATGTCCTTCTCCAAGGACTGGTCCCTCTTGGCAACCAAAGTATGTGAGACTGAGCTTCAAAATCCTTGCCTCCTAGGAGCAAGTTGGTTTTACCCTTTCTGGGACAGACCTGTTTGTTCTCTTGGCAGTCCAAGACTCAATACTATTCTCCAGCACCACAACTCAAAGACATCAGTTCTTCTGGTTTTGGTCATTGTCCAGCTCTCTGATGCATAACATGTAATTGCAAAGATCATGGCCTGAATCAGGCACACCTTAGTCTCTAGACTGACATTGTTGCTCTTTAGCTCTCTGGAGAGCTCCCTGACAGATTTTCCTAATGCCATTTGGCCTTCCATTTCCTGACTGCATAGGAAGTCACTGAAAATACCATCATTTAAATCAGGCAGACTTTAGTCTTTATTTGTGTGTATGTGTAAAATTATTTTAAAGAATGTTAACACTTGAATACCTTGTCTTTAAACTGACATCTTTATTCTTTAGAACTTTGGAGATGTCCTTAATAGCAGATTTTCCCAGTGCAACACATCTTTTAATTTCTTGACTGCTGGTAGGTACCAAGGGTGTTGATTGTGGACTCAAGTAAGATGAAATCCTGGAAAACTTTCCAATCTTTTCTTCATCTAATGTAATGTCCAGTGGTGAGGATTTTTGCTTTCTTGATACTGAAATATTGGAGCTATAATCTTTGATCTTCTGCAGCTTTTCAAGTCCACTTTCAGCAAGCAGGATGTATTGTTTGCATAACACAGGTTGTTGATGAGTCAGTCAGTCGTCTTCTAATTCTTATGTCACATACGTCTTCTTATAGTCTACCTTAAATGTTTTGTTCTGCATGCAGACTAAATAGGTATGGAGAAAGGATACAGCCCTGATGCATACCTTTCCTGCTTTTTAAAAAACCATACTGTGTTCCCTTACTTTGTTTGGTCAGTAGCTTCTTATTCTAGATATAGGTCTAGGTACAGGTTTCACATACCTACAGCACAAATAAGTGTTCAGTGAGTCCCATCCTTTTCAGTGTCAGTGATAATTTATTAAAATCCATGCAGAAAAATGCCTTCACACAGTCAGTAAAACACAAACATCTGTCTGGTATTCTGTACTTTCAACCAAGATCCATCTGTCATCAACAGTAATCTCCCTGGTCCCATGCCCGCTTCTGAATTCATCTTGAATTTCTGGCAGTTCCCTGTCAATGTACTGTTCTTTTTTATTATTATTAATTTTAATGAAAGTTTATAGAGACTTTGGATTTCCATTCATTCATTGTTGCGTTTTTCTCCATTCCCAACCTCCCCCCAGTTAGTTTTTCTCTTTGAAAAGTAAAAGAAAAATTCTTTTATACAATACCTCCCCCCAAGTCCACTCCACTATGCAGCCTTCGTTCTGTCATGACCTGTCCTGTCATGACAATAATACCTGATCACATATCCCTTTTAAACAGTTCTCTCCCTCATCTTTTTCAATGCAGTATACATAATATATCCCATCTTTCTCAGTCCCCCCCAATCCTTATGTCAGCCAACAGTGGCACTATGCAGTATTTGTCCTTTTGTGACTGAGATATTTCACTCAGCATAATGTCCTCCAAAGTCACCCATTTTGAATAATATTTCATGAGTATTGTATTTTTATTTTTTAAAAAATAATCTTCACCAGTATTTTACTTGCATATGATATTAATGATATTGTCTGATAACATCCACTGCGTTTTGGCTCACCTTTTTGGGAAAATGGGGGGAAATACAGATATCTTCTAATTAGCTGGCCAAGTAGTTGTCTTCCATATTTCGTGGCATAGACTAGTGTGAGCATATCCAGGGCTGCATTAGTTTGTTGAAACATGTCAGTTGGTATTCTGTCAATTTGGGAGAGTGGTATTTTTTGCCATTCCCTTCAGTGCAGCTTGTGCTTTTTTCTTTCTCACCATAGGTTCCTTTCTAAGATGGTTACATGTCAGCCAATTCTTTTTGGTACAGTGGCTCTGTTTATTCCTTCCCTATTCTTTTGATGCATCTTGCATCATTCAGGGCTTTGCCCATAGAATCCTTCAATGTTGCAACTCTAGGCTTAAATTTTTTCAGTTCTTTCAGCCTGAGAAATGTCAAGAGAGTTGTTCCCATTTGATTTTCTGACTCTAGCTCTTTGCACATTTCGTTATAAGACTTTGCTGTTTCTTCTCAAGCTGCCCTGTTAAAGATTCAGTTCATCTTTTTTACGTCATCCTTTTTTCCCTTTGTTTTGATCTCTTGACATTTTAGGGCAGTTTTCACTCTTCTATCCATATTGGTCTTTTACAACAGCACTAAGTACTATCTCATCCTACATCATTATTACAATCTCTGTAATAATCATAATAATAAGCTCCTGTGTCATTGTCTTGTGGAGGATCTTCCTCATTTTCAGGGGCTCCTAGTTTGTCAAGCATGATCTCTTTCTCCATGAGCTTGCCCTTTCTGATTACTTGCCCAAAATGTATGAGACCAAATTTTGCTATTCTTGCTTCCGAGGAACATTCTGACTGCACTTCTACTAAGAGAGATATATTAGTTCTTTTGGCAGTCATGAAAATTAAATTTAATATTAATGTATATGTTTTAGCCACCATTTTCCTAAATTTCATTTAACAAAAACAAAGCGCAACATTTTTGCAAATCTTTTCTTCACATATATTTTATAGGATTCATTATTACCAATTATATGTTAGTACAACTTTACCAATTATAATCATGAAATTTAGGAAAACGAAACTCCTAAATTTGTTTATAATTAGGCAATTAGAGTAATTATTCTTTGAGGATTTCTCCTGCCAACTAAATAATAAGTTATATACAACTAAGAAATTAGATTACATTTTCACAATTATAAGCTTTTTAGTTTCAGCTATATGAGATGCTTTTCAAAGTAAAAGTTGTTAAGCTAAATTCTGTAATTTATTTATACTTGTTGCATAGCTCTGTAGTCAAGGCTGGGTTCTGTGGAGATGCAAGATCAATTAAGCACACGTGCCAGCACAAAGGTTTGTTGTTCAAATTTACCACCTGCTCCATGGGCAAAAGATGGGCCGTCTCCTTCTGTGAGAATTAACTGCCTCTGAAAACTCGCTAGAGGAACAGTTATGGGTTAGTTCCGACTTGATAATTTTAAGCCACACGTGCTAAAACAGCGATACCACAAACAGAAATTACCCTCTTACAGTTCAGGAGACCAGAAGTCCAAATTCAGGATGTCAGTTCTAGAGGAAGGCTTTCTTTCTGTGTCAGTTCTGGAAGAAGGTAGAAATTTCCTTTAGCCTCTGTAGGTCCAGTATTACTTTGAAATCTTCATGTGTTCTGGCCTTCCCCTGTGTCAAGGAGCACAAAAGCTTGGGCCCTAACAAATGCACTTTACTTCTGATAACTTTTTTTTGTTAGTGCTTCCAAAGTCCCCACACTCAGTTTGCTTTTCACTCGCTTTATCTCTCCTAAGACAAAAGCATCATGTTGGGATACATATAGGGTCATCGAAAGAGAAGACCCTCAAGATGAATTGATGCAGTGATAGTAACAGTAGGTTCAAGTATGTCCAAGATCATGAGGATGGCACAGGATAGGACAGAGTTCTGACCTGTTGTTCATAGGGTCACAAAGAGTTGTAGTCTGCTCAGTGGCACCTAACAACAATGACATGACAAAAGGTGCTACAGGCCACGCACCTCAGGGAAACTCTCCTAGCATGGAATCTCAGAGTTTTGATGAGAGTGAAGAGTGTTGCATTCCACCCTAAATCCTCTCACAATGACTAAATTTATCAAATTGTGTAGGATCACTGTATAGCTTCTACATCCTGTCATTACAAACATGTATTTTGAGGGGACCCAGTTCAATCCATGATGGTATGTAATAATGAGAAAGAGCTATAAGTCAAGGAAATGACTCTTGCACTTCCAGAGACTGACAAGTTCCGGGTCCTTGGGTTAGACCACAGGAGAGAGGCTTCTCTTGGCTCACATAGCTGTGCTGGTTAACAGAGCCATGGTTGGTAGGTGAAGCAGATGATTGCTGACTTTGGAAACTGTTGATTCCAAGGCAGGTAGGTAAAGCTGATTCAAGTCCAGAGGTTCAGAATTAACAAGCTAGATGCAGGATCCAGATGGAGCAAAGGCCAAAGAAATTTGCCAGAGGTGTATATATGTATATGTATTATGTATATATATTTTCCGAGAACAGATGTCCAGTATATCTTCAGTGTAGACCCACTTCTGGTGAAACTCTCTTTCAGCTGATTGACCACTAATGGCAGAGCTCATCATAGAGCTGATTGCCTTATGTAAGGACTCATCAGAGAAATTCTTTTCTTCTATCACATTTCACCAAGAGAATAGCCACATAGTAGTTGCCAAACTAGAGAATCATAGGCAGCCAAGTTGACACACACAGCCTTAACTTTGCACTGTGTTTTACAACACAAAATGAGAAGGTCTTCACAAATGACAAGTGGATTCATAGGCATCTGACTTGAGTTCTGAGCTCATATGTAGTGCTTTCAGAGAGGTTTTTTTTTTTTTTAGATAAAAACATCCTTTCATCATCCTTGGTTCCCAGTTCTCCATAGCCTTCCATCCCCAGGGAGTCAAGACCATCTTTCTCCTGCACTGTCACTGAGTCTTTTTTTGAGATAGCTCCCATCTGCCAATTATCCTACCATACCAGAAGATTGTAGTTAGGAATATTTTTATGTCAAGGGACAAAATCCAATGGGAACCTAACAGCAAATTAGGGAAACACAGGTGAAAGCCTCAAAGGCAAGGCTTAGCCCTAGAGTTTTCAAAAGCCAGGGTCTCCTTTCCCACCCTAATTTGACATTTTTCTCTGCATCTTTGGGATTCTTTACTGATCTCTTTGTGTTGTCATTTCACCAACACTTTGCACAATTTTAGCTACCCTGTTCATTGTACACACTGTGCACCCCCTAACGACCTCAAAGGAGGGACCTAGGAGGGGCTGTCACATATTCCTCATCATCATTTTCCTGGACCAAAAGCAGTATCTGTTTTCTAGATGTTTTAGCATTTATGCATTCCCAGGAGAAAGTTCCACAGTGATCTTGATTGTCACAGACAGGGAGGAAGAATATCCTTGGCCCAGGTGCACAATACTGCAGCATCTTCCACCACTTGGACCCCTGAGGCAGGGAGGACTGGTGCTTGCTCACTGTGTGTGTGTGTGTGTGTGTGTGTGTGTGTGTGTGTGTGTGAGAGAGAGAGAGAGAGAGAGAGAGGGTGCGCGAGAGTGCAGCGCACGCGTGCAAGAGCGCGAGGGAGGGAGGGAGGGGTAGGGAATGGTGAACTAGAAAGCGATCTTATTACATCTCAGCTCTCTGCTTTTCAGAGCTAATTATGAACTCACAGTGATCTGAGGTTTGGATGCCTGATTAAGTACAGAACACCTATACTTAAAGGAAAGCATGGACTTTGAAAAAGTCTACTTTGGGAATATTTAGGAGGGCAAGTTGAGAGACCTGGTAATTGATTACAGATCGGAAAGGAGTTCAGGGGGCAGGGGGCACTGTCTAAAGATGGCTTCAGAGTCTTACCACAAATGACAGGGCAGGGAGGGTAGCAGATATTGGAACAAAATAACTTTTTTTTTCTTTTTGTAAAATGTCAGAATTCATTTTTTTGTGTTTTAGCAAAGCGCCTCCCACTCCCCAAGTGAATGTAGGGTGTGTGTCATACTCTTGGATTCCTCAGGTGACGGACATGCAGCCAGCTTCAAACCCTGCTCTGACTCTGCACAGTATTAGTTGTGCTCAGGTCCCTTCCTGTTCACTTTTTTGCTGTCCATCTCCACACCCCACTTCAGCGTGTGCAGTCAAATGGAAACAGGGACCTCAGTGTCACCAGCACCAAGAGCAGAGCCTGCCCCTGAATCTTGGTGCTTGTAAAAGCTGCAGCCAGGGAGGGAGGGAGAGAGGGAGGAAGGAAGGATATATGTGGTCCATTCTGTTTTATTAGAAAGTGTTTGTTATCATATGTGCTCTACCAGAGTTTGTTTTTATGTTTAATGAGGATGCCTTACTGGGCATCTAATTAGGTCACTTGCTATTTTTACAGTTTGTTTCCTATTCTGCTGTATAATGAGTCCTCGTGCAATAAGCCATTTCCACTTGTAGTGGACATTCAGGTTGCCACAAGGTTTGCCCCTTAGTTCATTGCAACTGCTACTATTATAACATCTTTCTAAGATTCATCATTACAGTAATATATTTTCATTTATATAGAATTAAATTCTAAAAGCCAAGTCAAAAGGCACACACATTTTCTAGAATGATTATAGTAATGCACGTGAACATGTCTCTATTCCTCTTGAAACATAGCCTATAACATACATGTGGTCACACATATGGTCATACATGTGGTTCACAGTGTAAAGAATGGTGGCCAAGAAGAGACAGCCCAGCTCCCATTTCACTCCCTGCCAGGCTAAGCTGCAAGCCCCTTGCCCCATGGGGGGACTCTTCCAGGTCTGGAGGAATGGCTTGTGTTAACCTTCCCCCTCTGACTTTCTCTAACACTTACAGTTACTGCAGGCTCTCCTGGCCATTGTTTGCTTATAGAAGATATTGGACTTTACATTATCATTCATGTTCTTTGTCAATGTGTGCATTCTTCCACAATTCCACCTTTTGATTTTGGCCTTGTTGTTTTTAAGATTTAGCCAGATGGGTGCGCTTGACTTTGTTTCACTCATCTGTCCACTTTTTCTGCTTGATTACATAGTACTGTGTAAGCATACTGAATATACTGTAATGTGTGTATCTACCAGTGCTACTGTGGATGTATCCGATGGCTCACTATCTGCGGTTTCCTCTCATTAAGTAATACTGATGTGGACTTTTTTGTGTAAATATGTAAGAATTTCTTAGAGTCATATGCGAAGGGCTAGAATTATGAACCTGAGAGTATGCATGTGTATTCACCTTTGACGAGAATTCCCTATAAGTGGCTGTATCCCATAAATTTCCACAAAGATGACTTTCTCTCTAACCTTATGTTGTGTGACTTCTAGAGAGTGTTTGGTTTTGGTTTTAGTTTTTCCCAAACTTGAGGTGTGTGAAATAGTATCTCATGTTTGTGATTTACAATTTAAAAATTAGATTTGTCCTATTTTCATATTTAAGGGCCATTTGTGTTAATTTTACTATGAAAGTACTATCTTTTGTCCATTTTTTTGAGGGTTGTTATTTTTTTTATTGATTCATAGACATATTTTATATATTTGAGATACTGATTCTTGGACAAATATTAAAATTTTTCCTACTTTTCCTACATTGTGACTTTTAAAAATTATTATTATTGCTGGTTTTGATTCATGGTAGCCTAATAGGTTAGAAATTTATTTTCAATTTCATTTCATTCCCTTACCATTTACTCTGTTAGAAAATACGCCTTGAGATTTTACTCTTTGACAGACACTGCTTTGGGTATTAGAGATACAACAGTGAATAGAGTCAGGACCATGAGCTTCCACGTTCATGTAGAGAACAGGTGAGAAGTAGCTGGGTGAGGGAAAGTTAGCATGAATGCCTCAAAGAGAAATGAAGAAGGGTACAGTGAAGTCATTCATTCCTGAGACAAAAGTGGAGAGGGCAGGAGCAGTTGTTAGACTTGTTGGCAGGGTGGTCTCTTCAAGAAAGAGGTTTCTGAGCTGCCTGAGACATGGGGAGGAACCTTCCAGGCAGAAGAAAGGACAAAGGCCCAGGCAAGGTGTCTGCTCAGAATGTTCAGGGAATCCGTGTCCCTGCTCTTGGCATTGTGGAAAGAAGAGGTGCAGGAGGTGAGGACAGGAGACTGGAGTGCAGCTCAGGGGCTTCAGGTCTTTAATGAAGACTTTGGATCTTAACCCTCAAGAAGTGGGAATGGGAGAAAGATTTTAGACAGAAAATACATAGTTCCATGATATTGATTACTTTCTTCAATGTCAGACATTCTTACCTTACTTTTCCAAATTCTTTCTACCCCATTAGTTTAAATTCACTGTCCCCAAAAGATATTATTTGACTTTTGGGATTATAGTTGTCAGTTTGGTCCTTTATAGATAGTTCTTCAAAAGATCACAGTGCTTAAGGCAATGATTGTATGAAACCCAATGTGAATGGAGTGGTGCGTAAAAACACAATGTGAATGGACAGGTGCATTAAAATACAGTGTATACAAGCAAAACACAATGTTTACGAATTTTGTATGCAAACCAATATAAAATAAAAATATTTTTAAGAAAACAAAAATAATTTAAAAAGTGACACTGAGGAAGCTAAAGAAAGTGGTGGAAAACCAACAGGTGATGGAAGGTAGCCCCGTGGGTCAGTGGTCAGACCACAAACGCAGAGCCAAACCGCCCCGGTACAGCGCTCAGCTTTCCTACCCTGGCTGTAACCATGAGCAGCACCTGGTACTCCAGTTTCCTCACTTGTAAAATGAGAATAATAGCCATTGCTGTGAACTCTACAAATAATAATATTTTACACAAAGAAAAGGGCCTGGTACATACATGCTGAGAACTCAGGGTGCCTTCAAGGCCTCATTTCCATCTCACCTCCTTCAAGGATCTGCTTACTATTCCACCTCAAATTGATTTTACATTCTCTGAATTATTACTGTACTTGTAATCTGTACCATGTATTTTAGTGTATAATCAATGTTTCTTCAAATAAATTGTAGGTGCCTAGAGAACTGACTCCTGAGAAACTAGGAAATATTGAACCTTTAGTAGGAGTTGCTTATGTATAGACTCATTTCTAACCCTGCAAAATCCACTTTTGTTTTTATTTTATCAAGGACGAAGGTTCATTAAATATTCTCTGTGCCAGCTTTTAAGGGTTGTTGTTGCTGTTAGGTGCAGTTAAGTTGTTAGGGGTTTTTTTGTTTGTTTGGTTTGGGTTTTTTTTTAGGGTTTCCAGTCATTCATTGTTGCACTTTTCTCCCTGCCCACCCCCTTACCCCCAATTCACTTTTCTCCTTGATAAGTAAAAGAAAGATTCTTTCATTGTTATGCAATCCCTTCCCCCAAGTCCACTGCACTGTACAGCCTTCATTCTGGACTCCTGTCATGACAATAATACCTAATCACATATCCCTTTTAAACAGTTCTTTCCCTCATCTGTTGCAATGCAGTTTTTAACACAATTCATAGCAACCCTACAAACAGCCAACCTGAAACGTGTCCCATCCTCATCATCTCTGAGACACTGTCAAAGTCACCGTGTCAATCCATCTCTTCCTCTCCTTCACTGACCCTTTATCTTTCCAAGGACGATGTCCCTTAGCAAGGAATAGCCTCACCTAGCTACATGTCCAAAGTATGAAAGACAAAGCTTTAGCATCCTTGCCGCCAAGGAACACTCTGGCTACACCCTTTCCAGGACATATCTGTTGTTCTTTTGGCAGCCCATGGGATATTCAGTACTCTTCTCTAGCCCTGCAACTCAAAGGCATCAATTCTTCTTCTGTCATCCTTATTCATTGTCCAACTCTCTGACACATAGCAGGTGATTGAGAAGACTATGACCTGAATCAGTTGCATGTTGGTCTTCAAACTGACATCCTTGCTCTTCAGTATTTTGGAGAGGTCTCTGACAGTAGACTTGCCCAGTGTAGTAGGAATTTTGAAAATTGTTAAGAGAATACCATTTCAATCATATAAACAACAGATATAAACCTGTTCTGCCCATCCTCACGTTCTCTCATACCAATCAGTCTTGTTGAAATTAACAAAATAACTGTCTAAAGGGAAAAAGCTGGAGACATATCAAACTTGGTTTCAGAACTTATCACAAAGCCATGTGTTAACACAGAATAGACATGTACGTGAATAAGATAGAAATAAGATTGAAAGCAGAAATGTGCCCACACATAGATGACAAATAGAGTGAATTCACTAAATTCAATGGGAAAAGGGTAATTTTTATTGTTTTGGTTTTTGCAGTCACTGTTTACAAAATAAACATTGACTCTTTATAACTTATATACAATTTAATTTGAAGATAAAACTATAAAAACTATAATATAAAACTTCTAGAAGGAGAAAATTTTAGTGACCTTGAGGTCACAGATCTTAAAAGGACATTAATAGTTCAAATCATAAAAGATAAAGATGGTCATTTAGACCTTATCAAATGTCAAAATTTTTACCCATTAAAATAGTGTTAAGAAAATAAAAAGCCAGGCCAAAGAGTTAAGAGGAAATATTTTCAAAACATATTCTATGAAGGATGTAGAAAATATAAAAGGAATCTTTGTTGTTCTTGTTAGGTGCCGTCTAGTAGAGTATAACTCACGGCGACCCTGTGAACAACAGATCAGAGCCCAGGCCTAATCTGTGCAGTCCTTGTCATGTCTGATGTACCTGAGCCCATTACTGTGTCGGTCCATCTCACTGAGGGTCTTCGTTTCCTTTGCTGTCCCTCCACCTTCCCAAGCATGATGGTCCTTTCCAAGGAATAGCCTCTCCTAAGCAGTATGTCCAAAGTATTTAAGATAAAGCTTCACTACCCTTGCCTCCTATGAGTGCTCTGGCTGCAATTTTCCCAAGATACATTGTGTCTTTTGGTTGTCCTACTGTATTCTCCAATACCACAGCTCAAAGGCATCGATTCTTCTTCTGTTATCCTTATTCACTGTCCAGTTCTCAGATGCATAGTAGATGATTGAGAAGACCGTGGCCCAAATCAGGCACAGAATCCTAACAAACCAATAAATAAATAAAAATCCAATAAGACAAAAGACAAACTATTTAAAGAAATATCTTTCAAGAGAAATAAAAGTATGTCTAGAAAATCAAAGTAGATGACTAGATAAGTACTTGTGCGTGAATGTTCATAACTTTATTCATGTTCATATTAGTTAAAAAGACACCCTAGAAACAAGCTGAATGTCCATTGCACAGATAGTTGTTAATCTAATAATGGTATCTGTTCTATGGGATGCTGATAAAAATGGAAACACTACTGACACATTGAATGATATGTATAAAAACTCTAAAGCGTAACACTGAATCAAAGGGACAAAATGTGAAAGACTACATACATCATGGAAGTCCTTTTATAAATTATAAACTTTTATAAATTATAGTTTCAAGATGTGGATAAGTGATCTTCAAGGGGAGGGGAAGAATTGACTATCAGTGGCTCAAAAGAACCTTTATCAATGGCTCGAAAGAACCTTTTAGTGATAACGTTTTGTATCTTCAACATGACTGACTTTTTGTGACTACATGTTAATGAAAACTGATGAAACTGAACACTTAACCTGAGTGAAGTTTACTTGTATGTGAACGAACAGTCTTTACGTACATCCCACCGAATAAATACTATTTTCTTGCTCTTTTTCAGACAGAAACAACCTCCACCAGTCAAGAAACCCTCAAAAGCATTTTATCATGGACATAGAAGATGAAGAAAATATGAGTAAGATCTAGGTCTATCACCTAGTATCAAAAATAGCTAATTTTGTCATAAAATCTTAGTATTTTTATAAATTTACTTAATGAGACCAGTTGACATTTCCATTGATATGGACTATTAACAGTGGCCTAGTTTTGCTGTGTAATGCACCCTCTACAATTGGTGTCACTATCTAGTATAACTACTTCTCAGGTGCACACATGGATTTTCTGCCCCTGTTACTGTTTCTTTTCACACTTGGAAGGTCAGCCTGCCCACCAAGAGGCCACTCCCAGAATGGTTTTATGCTGAGTCATGCCATTGTATCACATATTACTGTGATGTATGTCATATGTTGTATGACACATTACTGTGACGGCCTGGTATTTCCCCCTTTTGAAAATCTGTGACAACCTTTCAGATTGATTTGTATACCTAGTCATTTGGTTTAACAATCTACAAATATTTTTCTTTCACTACAGTTGATACTCTGCATTCCGAGGAACAGGCTCACCCAGGTCTCTTAGACCTTCTATTTCCAAAGACATTAATGAGCTTTAAAGGTAGTGTGGACCCAAACTTTTCCTTAGACCCCTAGTCTCACTGTGCTTACTTCCTTACAGCAGATAGAGAGCCTTAGGAGCACCCCAGCTTTTCCTTACCCTATAAACAGTACAATGGATGTACTATTTTATCTTTAATCTCAGAGAGCAGTGCTTTTAAATAAAGTTCTGAATGTTCCAACAAAATCTGGAGATGTTTGGTAGAGAAATCACAGTGAAAATACTATCTTTCTAACTAATAAGCGTGTGTATTTACATTCTTTCTGATTTGTCTGAAGGAAGAACATGCATCCCTGAATGATGAGTACATGCTCAGAGTGACCATTGGTCACTAGGACGTATTGAGTGCATTTCTCTGTGGCTGCATCCACAAGGAGCTCTGGTGGTACATTGGTTGAGCAATTGACTGCCAACTGAAAGGTTGGCAGTTTGACAGCCTCCCTCCCACCCCCGGCCCCTCATCCACTCCAGTGGTCCCGCAGGAGAAAGATGTGACATTCTGCTCCCATAAATAGACTACAGCCAAGAAAATCCTGAGGCAGAGCTCCTCTGTCATTTGGGGTCTTTTGAGTCAAAATCAACCCAACGACACCTAAGAATAAGAACATGTACACAGCTGACCACTGGAGACCTTGGAACTGCCCTAGTCTCTCACACATAATCCAGATGATGACCCAGTGAACAGCTTCTGCATGTTATCACGGCTACGGTGGTTCTTCTGTAGGTCTTGGGCCTTTGTCACATGACCCATGCACAGAGCATCTTTGCATGGTGGCATCAGTAGCCATGGGGAAGGGTTTCCAGTGCTGCCCTGGAGCCGTGTGAGCAGCACACCACCTCCCTTCTGCCAACCTGTGCTTTGGGCTGCCCATCTTTTTCCAGCTTAGTTTCATCAGGGGATCCTACAGTTCAGAGCTCTTAAAACACAGCCTTGTGTTTTACTGCTCAGTCCCACTTTCAGTCTCCAGATTTGCCTCCATTTCGGAGAGCAAGAGTTGGCTCACACTCCTCCCTTTAGAGACCCCACCAGAGCTGTGCAGCTGCTGGCTGGGCCCTCCAAGCATCCTTCTAGTCTCGACCCAGCAAGCACCTGGCCCAGACAGCACCTCCCTGTTGTCTAAGTTACATAACCTGATCGTTTTGTCAGTGAGCAGCTTTTTCTTCCCAAAACTGATTCTGTGATAACAGTCCAAAATAAGCACTCCTTCTGAAGGACTTTTCTGGAAAGATAAGATGCTGGCTTTGGTGCTCGCTCTTTGAAAGGCCAGTCCTATATTTTCTATTACGTTGAAAGTATTGGGAAATTTTATCATGATTAATATCTGTTATTGTTGTTGTGTGCCATTGAGTCAAAACTGACCCATAGCTGACCCTACAGAGAGTTTTCAGAAGCAGTAAATTGCATTGGTGAAGATTAATATCTACAGTTATAAAATATAAAATCACAATATATAATAGCATCTGTTTAAAGGGGGTGGGGATCAGGGTTATATTCCTCCAATTTTAATTTTCCTTTCTATAGTGTGTTTTTAATAAGGAGAGAGATGAGCAGCATTTCTGTTGCTTCTGAAGTAAATAATTTAGAATTACATAAACTGTTATACGGAAAATGTGCTTTTTAATAACTTCAGAATATCGGTTTTTCTAACACTGATTATGTTTATTTCTGAGAGGAAAGCTTTCATTTTCTTCCAGTGGTTTTACATATTTGATTAAATGTATGTCAGAATACATTTATGATGATTTGATTTTCTGTATTTGATCAAGAATTCTGTTTAGCCACAAAATTAAAATGTAAGCAATAACCTAGCATGTAATGTTCTTGCTCAGTTTATTAACCTCTGAATCACTTCTTAGCTCCACTTTTTTTCACCTCTTGTTTTCCTTGAGCACCGAAAGGAGTAACCTATCGAGCTTTTGCTGGAGGATGTTATAAATGAAAATTTAGTGACCATTCCGTCAGCTTTGTTAACTGGGACAAGTGGTGTGTGTGTGTCAGGGATGTTCTAGAGAGGCAGGAGTTTACACTCTCCTAATCTCCCACAGGGCAGTCTCTGTTTCCCTTTGGGGTGATGTGTGAGCAGGACTGTTGGAAATTGTCCCAGTGAGGGACCCCACCACCCCACAAGTTAGAGTGTTCACCAGCTGGTGGCTGACCTTCATCCCTAATTAGCCAGCTTGTGAGTTATGATGGTGGACATTTTAAGGTCGATTTTTACATTATGCTGTGGAAATGCCCCCCCACCCCCCAGCCACCAGCCTGGGCATTTTTAAGTTGATTTACTGCTGTAAAATTATTTGCCTACATGAAAGATGTGTTGTGGATTTTTGCCAGCTCTAGCGGCAGGTCTTTAAAGCCCTCCACACTAGGTGATCATTACACCTGGGCTTCATGCCTCTCGGCCTGGATAAATAAACCCCGATTAAAAAAATAGGGCTTTTTCTCTATTCTAGATAGCTTACTAAACTTGAAGGAAATGGTGAATATTTTTTGTCCCAGTCTCAAAATTATGTTAATTTTGCCATGGATGTTTAGGGTTCTAAAATTATCATTATTAATTTTAAACATAAACTACCTTTAAGAAAAGCAGATAACCAAACTATTCCAGAAATCATCAAATATTTTTCTTTTCTTAACAAAAAAGGCAGAATTTTAAGCCTTAGTTGGTAGCCTTAGTTGTAGACTGCCTGTATCTTCAAATTTATGTCTTGTTCTTATGTTTTTTTCTACCATGAATTTATTAAAAATTCAGAAATATGTCTGTATTCCCCAAAAATAGCTTTAAGAAAAACAGAATGTTTTACATAATTATTCAAGCAGTTTTGTAAGATTAGCTAAACAAAATTAACTTTCATGAACTTACATATGTTCATCTTCTATATGTTGATTAAATATTTTAAACCTGAAAAGTTTATTAACTTGTGAGTGAATATTTCTAATGTATGCTCTTCTGGGATCTAAAGACCATAGATATTATGAGGATAAAAATGAAAAAGAGGAAAATGAAAAGGTAAAATGTGTATTTGTCCATATTGATCTTAAATATTTTGTTAATGTAAGATATTCCTTAAAAAATTTATCATCCCATGTTTTAATAAGCTTAACTAAAGCATTTCTAGTTGCTTCAGAATATTTTCATTAGAAAAAAAAAGTGGAGGTTTTTTTAAAGAAATCACCCTTTAATGTGAAAGTATTAGATAATACTTAATAGAAACCACATTAGCCCTTCTTCAACAAAATGTCCACTCACTAATTTCCACTTTAGCTGGCCATTCTTTGGCTGAATTTGTAGCTCTTCATTTATACAATTAGGGATAAAATTTAATAAGCACACATCACTGAACCAGTTACAAAGATAGATAAAGGAATCTATAAATTTTGCATTTACAAGATCCTGCAACGAAGGCATTGTAAGTTACTCTTTCTGGGCACCGCAGGTTCCAGCAGCACTGATATTAAGGAAAACCGCAATCTGGACAACGTGACCCCCAAAGATGGCAGTGCCCTGGGGCCTGGGGAGGGCACCCAGCTTTCCAATGGGGGCGGTGGCAGCACCAGCAGGAAGCGGCCCCTGGAGGAGGGTAGCAATGGCCACTCCAAGTTCCGCCTGAAGAAGCGGAGGAGGATGCCAGGGCCTGTGCTGCCCAAGAATGCCCTGATGCAGCTGAATGAGATCAAACCAGGCCTGCAGTACACCCTGCTGTCCCAGACAGGCCCTGTACACGCTCCCCTGTTCATCATGTCAGTAGAGGTCAATGGGCAGGTTTTTGAGGGCTCTGGCCCCACAAAGAAAAAGGCAAAACTGCACGCTGCTGAAAAGGCCCTACGGTCTTTCGTCCAGTTCCCAAACGCCTCTGAAGCCCACTTGGCCATGGGGAGGACCCTCTCAGTCAACACGGACTTCACATCTGACCAGGCTGACTTCCCTGACATGCTCTTCAATGGTTTTGAGACTCCGGACAGGCTGGATGCACCCTTCTACATGGGCTCCAATGGGGACGACTCTTTCAGCTCCAGTGGAGACCTGAGCCTGTCTGCGTCCCCTGTCCCCGCTAGCCTCATCCAGCCACCCCTGCCTGTGCTCCCACCATTCCCACCCCCAAGCGGGAAGAACCCAGTGATGATCCTGAATGAGCTTCGCCCTGGACTGAAGTACGACTTCCTGTCTGAGAGTGGGGAGAGCCATGCCAAGAACTTCGTCATGTCTGTGGTGGTGGACGGCCAGTTCTTCGAAGGCTCAGGGAGGAACAAGAAGCTGGCCAAGGCGCGAGCTGCCCAGTCGGCCCTGGCAGCCATTTTTAACTTGCACTTGGACCAAACACCATCTCGCCAGCCCATCCCCAGCGAGGGGCTTCAGTTGCATTTGCCTCAGGTGAGGACCATGGGCACAGGTGGGCTGAGTTCTTGGGAGCACTTGTAGATAGGCATTATTGCATTGCTGTAGACTCACTCTTCATCTTGCTAGGTCCTCTCTGGGAGTGGTGCCAAGGGCTGCCCTGGTTGCTGTGGGGGGTGGTGAGCACAGGGCTGATTTTTTCCAGGCTTGTAAGAGTGCTGACCTCCAGGCCCAGCACTAAGGCAGGAATGCAAACCCTGTCTCCATCAGGGTCCATAAACACCTATGGCGGGGGCAGCCCCTTGCCTGATTCCCAGCTTACTCAAGTCTGTCCTCAGAGGGTGAAAAAAGAGATGATTTCAAGGTGATCTTCGATTAGCCTGAGTGACGGGGAGAAAAGTATGAAGGAGAAATAAATAACATTTAATTTCGATCTCTCAGTTTTGGAGCTCTTTGATTATTTTTTGCCTTTTTTGTTTAAATCCAAACTTCTTAAGTTCTGCTTAAAAGCTGTTCTCTTAGGGAGGAAATCCAACCCCCTTCTCTGCTCTTTTTTGATAAAATGTTCAATTTGAAGATGAAACATATACTGTGTTTGATCAGTATAAGTAAAGGACTCAAAACTGATAGTGAAGAGAGCCTGTGTTTCTCCTAGAAGAATCAACATGTATGATGGTGTGCCTTGGAGTACAGTTAGGGTAATCTCCATGCAGTTGTCTTCTGTGATGACCAGCAGTTCTCAATTTTAAAAGAAAATTTGTTTTCTTCTGCCCAAAGGAATTAAATACAACTTCAATATAAAGTAACTCAAAGTATTTTACCGATTTTTCTACCAAGTAATTGCTTCTCATGTTAATAAGAATTTATAATTTTTAAATTTGTAATTTTGCCAAGTGGTGGTATAGATCCCAAGTGATTTTTCTATTTTCAAGCTTACTGTTTGCTAAAAATATTTCAGCCTGAATTTAAAATAGGCCTAGACATGATTTGTCCTCCCTTGGTGTCTGATGTGCAAGATTATTGGAATAGCATCGCATGCTGTAATAAAAGCCCTTGTGTAAGTGCCTGTGTTTATAGCATACCTTGGTAGCATCTCAGAGGGGAGCCAGGTAGAAGCCTGGGGTCATGGTGCTTTTGTGACTCTGTTTACCCCAATTCAGTGCAGAATGACTTAATTACCTGAGGGAGGCTAGGATCTTGAAGGCATTTGAAGAACCATTCATTCACTTCTAATGCTTGCATCTAATAAGAAAATACCAGTTTAAGGGCCAACCTTGGCTCAGATTTTTGCTGATTTCTCTGAAAATTTGGAGACGAGCCTAACCTTACATAATAAAGAAGCTTTTCTTTCCTCTGGCTTACCCTTGGTTTCATCCATTGTTTTATATTCTGCATAAAATCAGATGAATTGTCCTTTTTCTGTTGGCCATGTTAGCCCTTACACTGTGCCCTTCCTGTCACCGATGCCTGTGTCCATGGTACAAGTAAGGTTGGGGACCCTTGCCTGACCCCTCTCTGCCAGTCTGGTCTTGAACACTCCCAGAAGCCCATTGGCATTCACTAGCACAGTAGTAGTAGTTCCAAATGAACCATCGGTAGGACTTACTGGTTATTGGTGGAAGTGTTTCATTGAGTGTCCAGCACAGGACATGAGATTTCCCTGATATTGGGCTCATTTCCCAGACAATGTCATATTTGGGGCTGTGGGTTATTGCTTGGCTTATAACCCACTTTCTCCTCAAGTTTTGTTTCCAAAGACTCCCAGGCTCGTGATAGTCAAGATTCATGCAAACCAAAATGGATTGTTAGTGATGAATATGAAGTGGCTCGGTGATCAAATAACATCAGAGCTGACATATTCCAAACACAAGAATTTAACACCTTCCTGTACAACTGCAATCTTTGGTGTTCTAGATTGGCACTCACCCTGGGCAGTAAACAAGCACTATTACAAGTTCGAAACCAGCTTTGGTTTCTGAGTGCACCCAGCCAGGACACATTTGATTAGATGCTGAAATACCAAGGGCACACCTACTCCTTCAGCCTTTGCTGTAAAAAACATAGCAGTTCTTAAATCCTATTACACCTTCAGAAAAAAACTCTCTTTTTTCTTTTGTTTATCACTCGACCTCAGAGTCAGTTCTATAAGCTGAGTGTACTAAGTGTGGGCACGAAAAAGGCAGAAAGGAGCCTGCCCTCCAGTAGCATAGCCCAGGGCCAAGGAACTGCATGGGGATTTCAGGGGGAGACTCAAGTGAGTAAATTATGCCCTCCTCTCTGCACCTCAGTTTTCTCTTTTGAATGCAGAGAAATGATAGCTAAGCCTCACTCCCAGAGCTGCTGGAAAGGTCAGAGAGTTAGCCAGAGTGACACAGGGATCTTGCCACCATGACCTTGGCCTTGGGATCTCTGTGGAAACAACATGGAGAGATTCACAGACTGAGCTTGTAAGATCCATAAGGAAGCATGCACATACTCAGGCATGTTCACACACTCAAACATACACCACTCACAGTCACAAATACACACACACCCCTTACCCACATGCATTGCTAACACATTTGCGTGCACATACAATTACACACTTACACGCACTTAACACGTACATATGCACCTGTCCACACCCCACACACTCATTCCTCATTCTCTTTCACACCCCCATATACTCACACACACCATGTACATGCGTGCACACTCTCACGCATGCCCATCGCCATATTTACACTTGTAGCTCCAGAGGAGAAAGGGCCTGCAAGTGTCACCTTGTGAGAACTGACTTTCAAAGAGAAGGCTAACTGTACTCTGAGGTGTGCACTGTACCCCTAATCCTCCTCTGTGATCCCCAGGTGCTAGCAGATGCTGTTTCACGCCTAGTTCTGGACAAGTTTGGTGATCTGACCGACAATTTCGCATCCCCCCACGCACGTAGAAAAGTTCTTGCTGGAATTGTCATGACAACAGGTAAAAAGGCTAATTTTGTATTTAACCTTCTAATTAACTTTTTAATTTTCATGTTAAAATTTTAATATGAAATGCACTGAACCCATAATTATTGTTATCACTACCAGAGATTATTTTTTCTTTTTTTCAAAGGGAAAAAGGGAAGGAAATGTTTGTTAGATAATAATGAATAAGGGTTGAGTGAAGGTAGTTCAAAATAAACTTAAAAACAAAGTCTCTGCTGTGTAGAGGTATATAGGAGCTATTCTTTCAAACTTTGATCCTAAATGTGTGTCTTTTAAACCTGAGTTTGTTTCACTTAGTGTGCCAATCTTTATTTGGTTTCCAGTTTTAATCATGAGCATAGTCTCAATCTCCTAAGATACAGAATAGAAAACTACAGGAGGTGCTCCTTCTGTTCACCACAGAAGTGTCTATGCTTTGATAAGGCAGGAGAAACATAAGCAGAGCCGAAGTCATGGGTGAAAGCACAGTTTAGGATGAGAGAAGAAACCTTATTCAATTTGTCTGCAAGTTGCCGGTAGATCAGAGACCCTTCCCAGACCCCTTGTCCAACACCCTAGGAATAGTCACCATCAGTAGCAGTGGATAGCTTCTTGGAAATGAGACCACAGCCATAGCTGTCCCAGAGCAGGGCTCAGGAAGAGGGCATCAGCTGCTCCAGGCCGGGTCCTGGTGGCAGGCCTTCCTAGCTGGGCTCAGGCCCAGCCCACCTGGCCAGTGCTTAGACAGCAGCAATGTACACCTGCGAGCAGAAAACAGAGTCCTCGGAGGGACTCTGTAGGCCTTTACCATTGAAGTAATTACCTCTGTCAGACAGTGGGAAGGAAATGATCCTGGGCTTCTCACCATTAGACACCAGAGCATTAATAGCTCAGTGTGTAAGCACTTACTTGCTAACTGCAGGTTGGTGATAGTTGTAAGCTGCCCACTAATTCCACAGGAGAAAGACCTGAGGACCAATTTCCAGAAAGATTATAGCCACCAAAAAACCTTTGGGCTATTTTACTAGAGCAACTAAGTTGGAATTGACTCAGCAACATCCATCAACATGAGCCTCCTATTTGATGCCATAGGAGAAAAATGCGCACTGTTTTAGTCAAGAGCACTTCCTTACCATTGCGTATTTCAGTGGTATAGATGAGATGGATCTGAAGGATGGTCACACTTAATTTGGGTTTCGGGGTTTATGTCAGTGTTTGTACCAACGTGTTCTCTCTCTCTCTCTCTCTCACACACACACACACACTTTACTCCTATCTTTTACATAATTAAAAGGTGACTGCTTCAACTACTAAATGAAGAGGTGAAGAGGTTCCCTCACAGGCACCCTGTGCCACCTGTCTGTGAGTGGACAAGCCACATTTTCTTTTTCAGATTTCCAGACCACCTTTTTGTTATTGTTGTTGTGTGTCACCGAGTTGAAAGTGACCCATTGCTGACCCACCAGCAGGTTTTCAGAGGAAGTAAATCACACAAGAGGGGAGTGTTCATCTTTCTCCCCTGGTGCAGCCGTGGGATTCAAACTGAGTACCTTCCAGACCACCTTAAAACAAGCAAATGCCCACATGGGGAGCATTTCATGTCCTGGTGTGCATCTCACCCATTTGCTCTGAGTTAGAATTTGCCAACGGGGGCTGTACGCAGGGTGACATAGCGTAATGTCAGTGTCAGCGAGCCTGGTTCAAATCTGAGCTAACACTAGGTGAATGACCTTGGGCAGGTAGTCCCTGCTATGTGCCTCAGTTTCCTCATCTATAAGGGGATAATGATAAGGAGTTAATGCCTCAGAGCATTCTGAGGGAATGGAGTGAAAATGATTCACTGGCATACTTAATTAAATGCCCCGCTCATGACAAGCAACCATTAATCCAGCTATTAGCAAATTAGGTCCTCTGTATTCATGATATGTACATCTTGTCTCCAGTAATTGCTGTAGCTCACAAATAAGACATCATAAATATTGCTCTAGAAACTCACCAGTGCTTATGATTTCACATGCAATTGTTCTGTACAATTAAATGGTAACAAATATTGCTAATCAAAATGTTCTGAATTGCATTGTGCTCCTTGCCAATTTGGGTGAGTTTTAGCCACTCACCCTGAATTTCTGTGATGCTTTGATATTTAATTTCAAGGTTGATTACCAGACCAGTTAGTTTAGTGGTAAATGTTCAACATGATTTCTTGCTGGGGGAATATACCTGAGGAATATATACCTGGGGGGAATAATTGCAGAGGCAGCACACAAATAGTGAGGGTTTACTTCCCGAAATGCTGCCGAATGAGTTGTGGGAGTCACTCACTCACCACACAGCAGTTTGCCAGGTGAGAAGTGGTCAGAGTGTGTGTGAAGGTGAGATGGCAGCAGCGTGAATGGTGACTTGAACATTCAGGATGAGACCTCCTCTTGCTAACTTAGGTCTTGAGGACCCAGTTCTCACTCCAGAAACAGGAAAGCACTAACGTGGAGGATGGGAAGTAACTCCTCTTTTCTTTTCTAGGCACAGATGTTAAAGATGCCAGGGTAATAAGTGTTTCTACAGGGACCAAGTGTATTAATGGCGAGTACATGAGTGACCGTGGCCTTGCATTAAATGACTGTCATGCAGAAATAATCTCTCGGAGGTCCTTGTTGAGATTTCTCTACACACAACTTGAGCTTTACCTAAAGTAAGTTGAGTAAGTAAGTAAAGGAACAGGCTGGTTTTTTGGTTTTGCTTTTTTTTAAAAAAAAAAAATAAATATATAAATAATTTTTTCTTTTATATTGTTTTGCTTACAAAGTTCATATACACTGTGTTTCACACTGTCCTTCATTCACATTGTGTTTCATACAATCATTCCCATTTATTGTATTTTATAAAATTAATCAGCATTGAACTATGTCCACCATTACCCTGTCTTTCCAGATGCCTACCGGATTTTTCCCATTTCCTTTAACTACCCCTCCCTCCAGCCTCCAAACTCTATGACCCTATGATTTTCCCCCCACCCATCCTCACCCCTCTCGGTTCCTGCCCCCCTCACCTTGGATCCTCACACACATTTTACTAGTTATCCTTCTATTTCTACAATAATGGTCTTGTGTAGTGTTTGTCCTTATGAGACTGAGTTCACTCAGAATAAGGCTCTCCAGCCAAGTTATAGAATATTTTTCAAAATCATTGCTCTTGAGTGCTTTGTAATAGTCAATCATGTGAATGTTCCACTCTCTCAATCCATTCAGTTGTAGTTGGACATCTGGGCTGTTTCCATGTTCTTGCGATGGTGAATAATACTGCTGTGAACATTAGTATACAAGTTTCCATTTGTGTCGCAGTTCTAATTTTCTCGGGGCTTATTCCAAGCAATGGAATAGCTGGGTCGTGTAGAATTTCTTTGTTCAGCTTTTTGAAGAAATGCCAAACTGCCTTCCAGAGTATTCCATTTTACAATCCCACCAACAATGTATGAGAGTTCCTATCTCTTCACATTCTCTCCAGCATTTATTGCTAGGCAGACTGTTCTATAAAATATTCTATTAAAAATATTGCCAAACCTTACCCTATTACTAGAACTACTGAAAGATTCTCAAAAATCATAACTTTATAAGTAACGAAGTGCTTACCATTCCAGTTTCTAAAAATGCCTAAGCTACTAAACAGAGTGGCAAAAAACAGAACATGAGTTGCTGAGAAAAAGATTGTTGTTGTATTGTTATGTGCCATTGAGTCACTTGTGACTCACAGCAACCCTATGAACAACAGCCCTTTACGCTGCTCTATCCTGTCTCTGACACACTCATCCCAATTTCCCCAGTCACTGATCATCAAGGATCTTCCTCTCTTACACTGTCCCTCTACCCTCCCAAGCATGATGTCACTCTCCAAGGACTGGTCCTACCTTACAACATGTCCAGAGTATGTCAGATGAAGCGTCTGAATCCTTGCCTCCAAGGAGAAGCCTGGCTTCACCCCCTCCAGGACAGACTTGTTGTTCTCCTAGCAGTCTATGGTATATTCAGTACTCTTCTCCAGCACCAGAGCTCAAAGGCATCAATTCTCATCCTTTCATCCCTAGTCATTGTCCGGCTCTCTGATGCATAGCAAGTGATTGCAAAGACTATGGCCTGGATCAGGCACACCTTAGTCTCCAGACTAACATCGTTGCTCTTCAGTACTTTGGAGTCATATACTAGGTATTGGCGAGATGAGATGGACTGGCATGGAGCATTTTGAGTCAAATGATCATATGATCTACTATACTGGAGATGAAAAGGTGAGAAAAATAGGATTGCTTTTATAGTTAAAAAAGTCATTTCTAGATCCACCTTGAAATACAATGTTGTAAGTGACAGGATAATATCCATACACATACAAGAGAACCCAGTGAATACCACTATCATTCAAATATATGCGTCAACAAATAGAGCCAAAGAGGAGGAAATAGAAGATTTCTACAAACTTTTGCAGTCAGAGATTGATTGAACATGCAATCAAGATGCATTAATAATAATGGATGACTAGAATGCAAAAGTTGGGAATCGAAAAGAAGGATCAGTAGTTAAGAAAACATGGACTTGGTGACAGAAATTAAGCTGGAGATAGAATGATAGAATTTGTACAATCAATGCTTTATTTGTTGCAGATACTTTTTGAAAATACTAGTTTATTTACAAAATTCACATACGTCGATTTTGATAACAGATTCTTCCAATTTTCCTCACCACCCATCAAATTGTACAACTCCGTGATTCATCCCTCTACCCACTGCACATCCTCATCCATCTGCTTCCACCCTCTCCCACTCCCCTTGGATCCTCATACTCATTCTCCAGTATTGGTTTTATACAATATTTGTCCTTTTGAGACTGAATTCACTCAGGATAATGCTCTTCAGTCCCTCTCAAGTTAGGTAATAATTTACAAAATTATTGCTCCTGCATGCTGCATAGTATTCCATTGTGTGGGTGTATCATAACTTTTCAGTCCATTTGTTTGTGATTGGACATTTGGGTTGTTTTCATTGTCTTGTGATGGTGAATGATGCTGCTATGAACACTGGTGTACAAACCTCCATTTGTACCTCAGTTCTCATTTTCTCTGGTTATATTCCAAGTAATAGAATAGCTGGGTCATTTAATTTCTATGTTCAGCTTTTTGAGGAAGCACCAAACTGCCTTCCAGAATGGTTGTACCATTGTATAATCCCACCAACAGTGTATAAGGGTTCCTTTCTCGCCACATCCTCTTCAACAGTTATTGCTTGCTCCCCTGTTAAATTTTGCCACTGTTACTGGAGTGAGATGGTAGCTCATGAAGAAATACTCAGAATCATTGGCAATAAGAAAGATGCAAACCAAAGCCACAAATACTTTTTGTAAGAAACGTAAGCACAGGATATTCACATATATTTCACCTGATGGTATGCATAGGAATCAGATCCATTATATCTGTGGAAAGAACTGCTGGAGAACATCATCAGCTGTGAAAACTAGCACAGGTGCTGACAGACCACCTACTACTCATATGCAAGTTCAAGCTGAAGCTAAGAAAAATTAAATCCACAGGAACCAAAATTTGACCTTTAGTCTATCCTGCCTGAATTTCAAAACCCTCTCAGGAACAGGTTTGAAGCCTTGAACACTAATGAGCGAAGACCAGATGAGCTGTGGGAAGATATCAAGAGAAAAGATTACATGGTCATAAATTTTAAGTCTGTGTATAAGATCATGTCCTTTTGTTCATAATAATACATATAAATAGAACTTTTTAGATGCTATATCAATAAGAAATCTTGTTTGGATCTAAATTGCTTTTATCTGTCTCATTTTTTTTTTGCTTCTTAAGTATCTGTTTTGAAATTCATAAGTAAGTATGAAAAATAAAGATTGCTTGCATTTAGATGGCATGTCTGTTATTGAATATAAGTTTTCAAGTTGAAATTCCCTTAACCTTGTTGAAATTACTAAAACCTAGAGTATTCTGAACTTTAGAAATAATTTTAAACAATGAGGAACGAAATTTTGTTGGTACACAGCTTTAAAGATGATCTTCACCACTTCTTTTTTTTTCAGTAGCAGAGAAGATCAGAAAAGATCCATTTTTCAGAAATCAGAGCGAGGAGGTTTTAAGCTGAAGGAGAATGTTCAGTTCCATCTGTATATAAGCACCTCTCCCTGTGGGGACGCCAGAATTTTCTCACCACACGAACCAATACTGGAAGGTATGAGACTAGGTTCTTCAACTATTGACACAGTTTCCCAAGAAAAGTCATGGTACTGTCTTTCATAGCCCTCTAGTGGGTTTTCAGAGGCTGTAAACCCTACAGGAGGAGATGGTTCTTTCTCTCCTGGAGCAGCTGGTAGATTAAAACTGTGTGCCTTTGGGGTGACAATGCAGCTCCTTACCATTAGGCCGCCAGAGGTCATACTTGTAAATATATATATGTAGCAATCACAAAGGCACATGGTTCAAATCCACCAGCTTCTCTGCAGGAAAATGATGGGCAATCTCCTCCTGTGTGATTCCTGCCTCTGGAAACTCACCAGAGGGTCAACTATGGTTCATTGCCATCTTAATGGCCAGCAACAGTGGCATTTAGTTTAACACGTCGCCGCACACTTTTAAATTGACGACTGTGCTTAGAAACACATTTTTTTTTCTATGTATTACCGTAGTTTACAGCAACGTATTAAGTGTATTCATGTATATCTGCAAACTTTTAAATCATGGTATATTCAAGTATGCAGTTCAATAAAGAAGTGATTTACTCTTTGTATGTTTTAAAAACCTGTTTGTTGCATAGAACCAGCAGACAGACACCCAAATCGTAAAGCAAGGGGCCAACTACGGACAAAAATAGAGTCTGGCGAGGGGACAATCCCAGTACGGTCGAATGCAAGCATCCAGACGTGGGATGGAGTGCTGCAGGGGGAGAGACTGCTCACCATGTCTTGCAGTGACAAGATTGCTCGGTAAGTTGTCCACCAGACACTCTGTGGATTCTTTTAAAGATTGATCTGCTTCTGGGTTCTCCAGTCTCGGTCTGTAGAAAGCTGTCATCACCCAGTTCCATCGCTTTTCAAGTTTTTTCCTACCTTTTCATGACTCTTTCTTTTTCCCCAGATGTTTTGTAGTTAGCTTGTCAAATCATATGATATTTTATATGGAATTGTACTGAAATTATGGCTTGGGATGGAAAGAATTGAAATAAGTTCTCTCCTTGCCACTGTTCCATCAAGAGGTGAGGTCCATGTCCCTTCCCACAGGCAGTTCATGCTTCATGCCTGGGGCTTATTGAGAAGTTTTGAGCGTGAGATACCATGAGGAAAGGGGATTGAGAAGCAGAAAGCTCCAGACATGAGGAATCCCATCTGTAAAGTGGAAGAAAGAAAAGAAGAATTACCAATGTCAGAAATGAGAAAGGAGAGATCACCACAAATATGAAAGATAGTTTAAGGATATTGTAAAAAATTATGTATATATGCCATAAATTACACAAATTAAGCAAATTTCCTGAAAGTCACAGTCAAAGCAGTTTGTGATAAAAGCAGTACATTTCTTGAAAAGCACGTACATTTACTGAAGAAATTGAATTTGTAACTTAAAACTTTCCCGGGGAAAAACCCCCAGATTTAGATAGCTTCATTTGTGGATTCTTCCCTACATTTTAAGAAAGACTTCATTTAATACCAATTTTTCAGAAATTTGAAGAGGAAAATATATTTACCATCTCATACTATGAACTAGCATTTCCAATATCACAAAATTAGAAAGCACTAGGGAGCTCTGGTGGCAGGAAGCTGCACTGCAATCCCAGAGGTGTGCAGTTCAAATCCACCAGATGCTCTGCTGGAGTAGGAAGGACAGTCTCCTCCTGTACCAGTCAGATCTGATTTTATGGTAAACACACAGAATAATAAAATTTTAAAAAGAAAGCATTAAAAGAGAATAAAACTATGACTACCAAGTATATTCTTAGATATAGATCTAAATGTTCCAACAAAAATTTAGCAAACCAAGACTATTATGACCAAGTAGGGATTATCACAGGAAAAGAAGGTTGGTTGTATAGTCACAAGTCAATCAGTGTAGTTTCTCATATTCATCACCAAAAAAAGAGAAAAGCATTAGGCAAAAAGCATGATATTCCTAATGGAAACCCTCAGCAATAGTAGGAAGTCTCAGTCAAATAAAGTATATCACATGCTTCATGGTGACAGACTGAACACTGTCCTCATTAAGATTAGGACAAAACAGAAATGTTCTACCACTTACATTTAACATTGTGTTCAAGGTTCTAGAAGTGTAATAAGGTTCAAAGAAATTAGAGGCACTCAGATTCAGATTGGAAAAGACAAAGTGAAATTGTCCTTGTTTACAGACTAAATTGCTTCTGAAAAACGATTGGATTGTACAACCAACCTATTAGAACTATGAATGAGTTTAGCAGCATTTCAGGATGTGTGATCCAGTAACAAAAATCAACTACAGTCAAAGGCTCTCTGTTCAAACCCGCCAGACGCCCCACTGAAGGAGGGGCTATCTCCTCCTGTGCCTGTCAAATCTGATTAGACAATACACACCAAGACAAAAAAACCATAGTGAATGTAAATTATTCTCTATGTGAATGAAGGATAGTGTAAAACAAAGGTATATGAACTTTATAAGCAAATCAATATAAAATAAAAATTTTTTAAAAGAACCCCCCAAAAAACTTATCTATAGTTATGTATTTGTAGCAATTAAAATTAAAGTATATAAAGTATTACACTAAAATCTATAAAGACATCAAAATATATAAAACGGCGCAGAATATTGCCAAGAGAACGAAGTCCTATGTGAGAAATATATTACGCTCATTCATGAGGAAACTCAACGTTGTTACAGTGCCACTTTTCTTCAAATTGATCTATAGCTTCAGTACAGTCCCGAAGACCAGCAGACTTCTCAGAGAAATTAATAAACCAATCTGAAATTCATATGGAAATGAAAAATATCTAGAATAGCCAAAACAACATTTAAAGAAAAAACACAACGGAATTGAAAGACTAGCACTGTCTGATTTAAAAATATTACAGAGCTGTAGTAATTAAGTAGCTTTGTAGTAAAGATAAATAAAATTTGCCAAGTAGAGTGTCCAGGTAAATACACATGTATCTATAAGTGAGTTTTAGCCCAGGTGCAAAGGCATTTCAGTAGACCAAGAGTTGTCTTTTCAACAAATGTTTAAGGCCAATTTTTCAATCCATACTTTGTACCATAAAAAAAATTCACCTCAAAATGTGTCATAGGCTTAAATGTATAAAAATTGTAGACAGAAAGAGAAAAATCATTGGAACATTGAGTTATTCATAGATTTTTTTTTCCTAATAGAACACCAAAAACACTGTCCATAAGAGAAAAAAAATCAATAAAAAGTAAAACTTCTCTTGAAGTGACTCTTAAAAGTGAGAAGACAAGTCATAAGCTAGAGAAAATATATGCTAATCATGTATGTAATAAAGGACTGGTATCCACAATATATGTTGTTGCTGTTGAAATGTGCCATTGAGTCGCTTGTGACACATAGTGATCCTATGTACAACAGCCCTAAAACTGGCTCTCTCATCTGCCAACATTATTGTCTCTGACACACCTATTCCCATTACCCCAGTCACTGACTTGATCCTTCTCATCACGGGTCTTCCTCTCCTGAGCTGTCCCTCCACCCTCCCAAGCATGATGTCCCTCTCCAAGAACCTTGCAACATTCCCAAAGTACAATATATGTAGACTCTGAAAAGTTAATAGAGGGAGGAAATCAACCTAAAAATGGGCAAAATATTTCAAAAGACACTTGATATATGGATACATAGATAGATAAGGATATATGAATATTAAATACACACCTGCAAGGATGCTCATAATCTTTGGTCATTAAACAGAACCATTTACCATAGAGTTGATTATGACTCTTGATACCCCATCCATGTCAGGTACAGCTGTGCCCCATAAGGGCCTTCATCACAGAGTTTTTGGAAGTACAGCTTACACCTTTCTATAGAGGCACATCTGAATGAACTCAAATAGCCAGCGTTTTCATTGACTACTAGTTCCATTAGCTGTTTGTACCACCCAGAAATTTCATTAATCGTTTGTTGTTGTTGTGTGCTGTGGAATTTATTCCAACTCATAGTAACTCTATCTGAAAGTAAAAATTCCCCACAAGATTTTCTAGGCAGAAATTTTTACAAGAGGAAATTTGGGTCTCTCATCCCACAGAGCCTCGCTCAGTACACTCACTCATGGAGTCAAGCCTGAGTTGTGAAAACCTTCCATTAGCTTCCAGCGCTATAAATCTTGCTAGGAGTAGGCTGCGCATCTCTCTCCTGTGAGGCCCATGATGAATTTGAGCCACCAGAGAGCCTCTACCTTGCGGTTAGAGGTGCAGCACTTCAGATCATGCCACCGGAGCACCTTTCAAACTGACCCACCTATTAGCGTCAGAGCAACTTTTGTGCCACCAGAGCTGTTGATCCTATAAGGTGGTGGTGGTGGTGGTGGTGGTGGTGTGTACCATAGAGTCAGAACCGATCCATAGCTGACCATCTGGTGGGTGTTCAGAGACAGTTAATCACATGAGAGGAGATTGCCCATCCTTCTCCCATTAAGGTGCTGTTAGGGGCCATCAAGTCAGTTCTGACAACTTGTGATCCTGTGTACAAACAAAGCACTGCCTGGTTGGTGTCACCCTCCCAGTCCTCAGGTTTGAGCCCATTGTGGCCCCTGTGCCAGCTCATCTCACTGAGGATCTGCCTCTTTTTTGGTGACATTACCAAGCATGATGGCCTCCTCCAGGGACCAGTCTCTTGATGACATGTCCAAAATGCATGGAACAATCCTTGTTTCTAAGAAGCATTCTGGCTGTTCTTCTAAGATAAATTTGTTCATTCATTGGCATTTTATGATATAATTAATGCTGATAATAATAGTAATATCCTGAAAAGTTGCACTTGAAAATCCTCAGGAACTATAATGCCTTTATTATGTAGGACCTGGGGCAAAACTTCAGATTGTCTGCAGAGGAGTAGAGGCCACACCCCTGGAAGTTGGGGATATGATTTCCAGTCATGTATATTTAACAAGTCAGTCAATTGCGAGTAGGCACTGGCGTCCTAGTCAGTACTAGGTAAGAAGCCAATGAAAGGCTTTGAACACATTGGTTTGGAGGCTTCCTGGACTGTCCAGAGCTGCTCTAGAGGGTGATGTGTCTGTACCACAGTTAACAAAGACATTTATGTAGACACTTTTCCTTGCCATTTTCAACTGCCAAGTCAATTTATTCTTTTCCGTGATTCTCTTTCTTAATTGCTTAAAGTTTCTAGGAAATAAACAATACAGCTATGTAATTAAAAGAGTTTGACGTTCTGCTGCTAAGTCTGAGGGAACGTGTTTTTCAAGAATGTGCTTCCTTTTCCCCAGGTGGAACGTGGTGGGCATCCAGGGGTCCTTGCTCAGCATTTTTGTGGAGCCAATTTATTTCTCAAGCATCATCTTGGGCAGTCTGTACCACGGGGACCACCTCTCTAGGGCCATGTACCAGCGCATCTCAAACATAGAGGACCTGCCCCCGCTGTACATGCTCAACAAGCCTCTGCTGAGTGGCAAGTATCTTAGAATGTACTGTTTCAAATTCCCTCGCATAACTATGTTGTGTTTGCGCGCAAGTCCTTACAAATTAAAAAAAAGAGAGAAAGAGAGAGACATTGCTCCATGGCTGTTAGAGAAACAGAAGTCTTTCTAACGGGATAAAAGTGGTGTTTCCTGGCCCTCTAAGCCATTTACCCCTAAAACCTGGAAGTGGTTCTCTATAGATTAGAAACCTTGTCATTTGTGGGTGAGCAGAATTGCAGCCTCAGCTCCGCACCACCATGCCTTTCCACCACTCCACACAGTGGATTTGAGTCTCTCAGCAACCTCTCTAATAGCAGAAACACTTCTCAGAGGGATCACAGGAGCACTGACCTTCCAAACCAGCGTTCAATGGGCCTTTCCAGCTGTGCTGGTCCTCCTTCAGCCCCTGAGGTGATTGTCAGTGATGTCACTACAGGGTGACCTTCTTTGGACACCATCATCATGATACCCACAACTTCTGGAGCTCAATGCCCAGCCCCCTTGAGTGTGACACAGGTTTCATAAATCTGCGGGAGGTCGTGTTTAATGTGTAGCTCCTGTCCTGGTGGGATCTTGCTCCCACCTTTAAGACCTATGTTACTCTTTCTTTTTAGAATTTCAGTGGCTAGCAGTAAAGTGAACAAGAACTTTTGAATTCAAGGGTCCTATCTTCTAAGCTTTCTTTTATTAAAAAGGACACTGTTAAGGTATTTTTTTTTCTCTCTGAAAATACTTTTTTACTCACCTTTTTGAAGCTCCTAACTAAAATCCTAACTCTGAACTAAAATGCAGTCCTTTTTGTGTGCTTTGTGAGGGTATGTGTTCCATTTTATCTGATAGTGCTTGGCTACTAGCAGCATGTCTGCTTTGAGGAAAAAGTGTGGAATGTTATCTGAAAAACATGAGTTAAGTGGGTGTGGAAAAAGAGAAACTCTGTCAAATCAAGCCTATAGTACCCTAACTTTACCATTGTCTTTAAGAAATTATGGTACATTCACATGATGGAATACTACACAGCATGCAGGAGCATTGATTTTTAAAATCACTAACTGGGGAGGGACTGGAGCGCATTATGCTAAGTGAACTAACTCAGTCCCATAAGGACAAATACTATATAAGACCGTTACTGTAGAAATAGAAAGATAACTGGTAAAACGGATATGAGGATCTAAGGTGGGGAGGTTTGGAGCAGAAGGGTGAAGATGGGTAGAAGGATAATCACAGGGTCACACAATTTAATGGGTTGACAGAGGGCTGAGTAAAGGAAATGGAAAAGATCCAGTGTTTAAAACAAAGTATACAAACTTTGTAAGTAAACCAGTATAAAATAAAAATTTTACTTAAAAAGAAAAACAAAATAGACTGGTAATACTTGATGGTCATTCAAATGAAACTATAACATGGCAAGCTTATTGAACTTCCACGAACAGGAGATAAAATGTGAGTATTTTATTTTTCATTGCTGTGTATGACTTTTTATGAGTTAGAAAGTCATTTTTCCTATTTATTTTCTAAATTTTATATTTGAAGGAAGAATGCTCTGGTCCATTTTAGCTGTCATTTGTCTTTAAAGTCCCTAGATACTTAATGTTGTATTTGAAGTATATGACAATGTTGTTGTTAGGTGCCATCAACTCGAGTATAAGCTAAAGGGTCCCTATGAACAACAGATCTGAACCCTGTCCTATCCTGTGCCATCCTCACAATCTCTGACACACTCAGACCCATTACTGAAGTCACTGTGTCAGTCTACCAGGTTGAAAGTCTTCCTCTTCTTTGCCATCCATCCCTCCACCTTTCAAGCATGTCCTCCAAGGAATAGCCTCCCTTAGCAACATAACCAAAGTATGTGAGACAAAGCTTCACCATCCTTGCCTCCAGGGAGCACTCTGGCTGCCGCTTCTCCAGCATGCATAGCAGTGTTGTTGTTAGGTGCCGTCGAGTTGAGTATGACTCATAGCAACCCTATAAGCAATAATTCTGAACCTTGTCCTATCCTATGCCATCCTTACTGTCTCTGACACCCTCCAGCTCATTGCTGCAGTCGTTGTATCAATTTACCTGGTTGAGGATCTTTCTTTCCTTCATTATCTCTATTATGGCTGTGTGTTGTTGTTGTTGTTGTTAGGTGCCATCGGGTCAAGTATGACTTGTAGAGACTATGAACAAAAGATTTAAACCCTGTTCTATCCTGCACCATTCTCACACTTCCTGACACACAAGAGCCTATTGCAGCAATCACTGTGTCTATCCCGCTAGTGAAGGGTCTTCATCTCTTTTGCCAACCCACCCCCCTTCCCAGGATCATGATCTTCTCCAAGGAATAATCCCTCCTAGCAACATGCCCAAAGTATGTGAGGTGAAGCCTCATAATTCTTGCCTCCAAAGAGCACTCTCACTGTTCCCTCTCCAAGATATATCTGTTCATTCTCTTGGCCATTCAGTGCTCTTCTCCAACACCACAGATCCAAGGCATCAATTCTTTTTCTGTCATCCTGATTCATTGTCTAGCTCTCAGATGCATAGCAACTAATCAGAAATACCATGGCCTGAATCAGATGCATCTTAGACCTCAAACTGACATCATTACTCCTCAATAATTTGGAAAGGTCCCTAACCGCAGATTTTCCCAGTGCAATGCCTTTCCTTAATTCCCAGTATTACTATGACTTTAGGAGATGCTAAAAAAATAATAGATAGGACTTTGTTTAATGGAATCTGAAAAAGATAAAATCATTTTGCTAAAACAATATTTTTAAACAGCTCAGTTCAAACAGACTTCATTGCTTTTAACATTTTGGAGAAGTTCTTAACATTTTCCCAGTGCAGCATCTTTTTTTTATTTCTTGACTGTTAACTACCATAAGTGTTGATTATGGATCCCATTAAACAGAAATTGTTGACAACTTCATTATTTTCTGTATCTGTCATGATATTGCCTATTGTTCTATGGCAAGGACTTTTGTTTTCTTCATATTGAGATATAATCTCTATGAGCTGTAGTCTTTGATCATGTGCAGTAAGCGCTTAAAGTACTCTTCACATTTTGCAAAGTTGTGTCATCTGAATAATGCAGGTTATTGATGAGTCTTCTTTCAATCCTGATGCCACATTTCTCCTCATAAAGTCCAGATTCTCACACCAGCATCCAAGAAATTAAAAGACATATTGCATTCAGAAAGTCTGCTATCAGAGACCTCTTTTAAAGTATTGAAGAGTAGTGATATCAGTTTGGAAACTGAGGTGTGCCTGATACAGGCCATGGTCTTTGCAATCATTTGCTCTGCATCAGAGAGCTGAACAGTGATTAGGGATGATGGAGAATTGATGCCTTTGAGCTGTGGTGTTGGAGAAGAGTATTGCGTATATATCATAGACTGCTAAGTGAACAAATAGGTTCATACTGGAGAGGGTGAAACCAGGCTGCTCCTTGGAAGCAAGGATTATGAAACTTCATTTGACATACTTTGGACATGATGCAAGGAGGGACCAGTCCTTGGAGAGGGACGTCATGCTTGGGAGGGTGGAGGGACAGTGCAGGAGAGGAAGACCCTTGATGAGATGAATTGATTCAGTGACTGGGGTAATGGAGATAAAGTGTTGGAGACAGTGAGATTGGCACAGGGTAGAGCAGGGTTTAGGGCTGTTGTACATAGGGTCACTATGAGTCGCAGATGACTTGACATAACAACAACAACAAAAATTAAAAACCCGTACAGGTTGAATAGATATGGAGAAAGGATACACCCTGACACATACCATTTCTGACTTTAAACTATGCAGTGTTCCCTTGCTCTGTTTGGACAGTGACTCCTTGGTCTATGTATAGGTCTCATATGAGCACAATTAACTGTTCTGGGATTTTCATTCTTCTCGATGTTAGCCATAAGCTGTTGTGATTTACGCAGTCAGATGTCTTTGCATAGTCAATAAAACACAAGTAAGCATTTTTTAATATTCTCTGCTTTCAGCCAAGATCCATCTGATACCAACAGTGATCCCTTGTGCCACTGCCTCTTCTGAATCCAGCTTGAATTTCTGAAAGTTCCCTATAAATCTGCTGTTCCAGCCATTTTTAATAATCTTTAACAAGATATTACAATATTACTTGCATGTGATAGTAATGTTGTTGTAATTATATATGTAGTATAATTTTATATATATGTAGTTATATGCCATCTTGTCACAACCGACCTTCCGGCAGTTTTTAGAGGCTGTAAATCACACAGGAGGAAATTGCCCATCTTCCTTGGAGCAACTGGTGGATTCAAACCATTTGCCTTTGTGTTGGTAGCATAACTCCTTATTGCTAAGCATACCAGAGCTCCTGATAATAATGATGTTGTTTGATAACGTCCACATTCTGGACCACCTTTTTTGTTTCTGTGAACAAAGTTCTTGGCATAGACTAGTGAGCACACCCAGGGTTACATCTGTTGTTGAAAAATGTCAACTGATGTTCCGTTATTTCCTGGGTATTTTTGCCAGTACCTTCAGTACAGCCTGAACCTATTGATCTTCAATAAATGTCAATGAACTTCCTTAATTACCATTGGTTATTGGTCATATTCTACTTCCTGAAATGGTTCATTGTCAATTAGTTATTGAAATACAATTGAGTTTCAAGCTAAAGGAATAATACTGAAAGTAGAGCTCATTTGTAATTGTCAGATCTTTCTCTGTTGTATGACCTGTAGGTGAAGTGCACGTATGATGAGAAAAATATACGACAAGATAGACTTTTTACAAGTTGTTGTTAAATTCTGTCGAGTGGAGCACAACTCATACTGACCCTATGAACAAAAGGTCTAAACCCTTTACTATAACTATCGTCATTTCTCTATGTTCATAGAGTTTCAAGAGGCATGTGGTTTACGAAGCGGGTGCCACTCCTGCTTCCAAACCTGAGTCAATCTGGGAGCTGCACCACTGTCCGCGATGGGTAACCATTATGGCATTTGACACGCCAGTGGCACAGCATTCAACACCACAGCAACCTCAACTTACTTAAGAGAATTGATAGACCAGTGCTATACCACTTAGAAGAATGTTCATCCCAAACACAATTAACACCAGTGCAAGGGCCTGGTCAACCAAGTCCTAGTTGACTCTAAACCAAGAGGCTTCTAGCCCACAGCTTATTGTTAGCGAATTCCAGCAAATCCAACAGCTCACACCCAATTGTGAACAAGATAGTGACTTTTTAAAGAGAGAGAGGAGCTTGCTTTCACTTTCCCTCTCCACTTTCACCTGTAATCCCACAGTCTAAAAGCAAATCTATTTTTTGGGAAGTATCTCCATAAAATAAGCCGACTACCCTCCACTACTATACCCACTGTGTGTGTGGTGACTGTCCCAGCTGCCACCAGTGGGTGGGGGAGAGAGGTTGGATCCTGTGTCATTGCTCTGCCTCATTACTGGTGCTGTGGTTGCTTCCTTGCCTCAGTTTCTCCATCTTCCCATTGGTGAGAATGGGTCAGACACCATATGACATCTCTGGCAGGAGTGTATTATAAACCTGTGAAAATGAAATTACGCTGCTAGGGATTAGGTAAACAGAATGTTATTTGACTACTAATTCAGTGGACAACATCATTTGGTTGGCACAGAGTATATTCTGAGATGGAAACTATCTGAAATATTGTTCATCAATGCTTCATTTTGGAGACATTTTAAACAGTGCAGGTTTTTGTTTCGTTGGGATTTTCCTTTTTTCTCTAAAAGAATTTAGATCTCCAAAGTAAGTAGCTTTAGAAAAGATCTTGTTAGCCTAGGATCTCCTGTGAGCTCAGAAGAGAAAACACTAGCAGAAAATTAGACTCCAAATCACAAACTAGGAGGTGAGGGTGAGTGTTTATGCTTCCACCAGGCTACCTGGAGAATTAAAATCTATGGCAAAGAATATTGTGAGTATTATTAAAAAAAGACATTTATGAGAAAGTACTGTAGAGGAGATTATTGATAGTCTAAAGTAAAACTTTCTTAAAATGGAAGACTTTTTGTTTGTTGTATATGTTAATGATAATTTGTTGATGTCTCTAATTCATTACAATATCTGAACCTTTTTGTATATTGCCTTTCCCTCTGTGTCAAATGCCATAAATGTTGCCCATGGTGGGCAGTGTTTGGTGGAGCTCCCAGATTAAAGCAGGCTTGGAAGCAGGAGTGGCATCCACTTCCAAAATAGCTTGCCTCCGAAAACTCTATGAACTCAGAGAAACGATGAAAGTTATACACGTGTTCAGGTCTTTCATTCATAGGGTCAATATGAGCCGTCTATGACTCAACAGCACTTAACAACTACCTAACTTAGCTATTTATGCTTCTTCTTTCCTGCCTCTTATTCCTGGGTTTTTTCCCCTTTATTTATTTGAGGGAGAGTTTACTAATCACAGGAGTTTTTCATTCATATACATTTTGTTCTGCAAGTGTAATTACAGTATCATTTAATCATTCATGCATATTTTTACTTATAAATGCAATTTCATTAGTTCATACCCATCCTTATTAACTCTCTAAGAATTATTCTGTGTGTAAGCCTTTCCTTAGCTTTTTAGAATAGTGATCTTATCATAATATCATTTTCTCCCCTCAACTTTTCTGCATAAGTGGCAGAGAACTATACATACACCTCCATCTCTGTTATACCCACCAGAAAACAGGAAGGGAAACAAAAGAATACAAAAGCAGCAACACAGTGTCTCAAAGACAACTTTAGACCACTCAAAATACTGATGTCTTTATTTGACAATAAATAAATTCTATTACCTGGTAATAGAATAACCAAAACCTTTTGTGTCATTTTCTCCCCGGGTTTTTTGTGGTGTTTCTGTGTTGTGTGTACAGGGCACGGAGGGTGTGTGTGTGTGTGTGTATATTCCCATTCATATCATTTATCACTTAATGTTTTAACATAAAAATCATTCACATGTGAAAAGAAAGTGAAGTGTAATGAAAACAAAGGAATTACAGTGCCCTTCAGGAGGAGCAAAACTTGACGCAACTGTTTATAAGATAAAAACGGCCAAGATTGACTCAATCACCTGATTTAAACAAGATTGCTTAAATAGTGAAACAAATCAAAAGTGAAATTTGATGCTTTAATGACAGTCTCTCACTAAGTCTTTGTAAACACCGTTAAGATTTCACTTTTTATCTCAGCACACAACATGCATTTTCCTTGTCAGAACTTGTTCATGGTGGGCTGTGAGGCATATGGGCCGCTGCTGTGAGCATTCAGCGCTGTCCTTTCTGGTGTCAACATGACCTTGCCTTCACTTTGGCAATGGAAGCATTGAGCTCCCTCAAATTCTATTTTCAAATTAGTTTCACACTGGCACTTGTACAACTCAGAAACAATTTCAGCTTCTAATTTACACCCATTGATCTCCTGAGTCTCTGTGACTGGGCTGTCCCAGTTTGCCAAGGCTCATGGGGAAAGCTTCAGAAGAAAGACCAATGGTGCTTGACCGTCCAAGTGTGATGGCTCCCATGGTCTGGATGACAAAGATATCTTGCTCTGGGGTCACTTGGTGAAAGTCCTCATAGTGCAGGTTTTACTGGCAAACAATACTAAACATTAGCAAACCAGCAGCACTGAGGGAATAGTACTAATGAGTTCAATGTGCGTTTGGGGAACAATCACTGGGAAATCATGTGAAAGATGATAGGAGACCGGATGTGAAGAGCAAACGGGAGAAATTTTCCTGTGTCTTTACTGCTATGCCAAAATAAAGACTATTACCACCTTGCTGGTAAAAAAGCAGTATAATTATACTTGGAAAAGCAGAGGGTTAGCAAAAGAAAGGAAGACCTTTGACAAGATGCATTTGTTCTGTGACTGCAACACTGGGCTTATGCGCTGCAGAGATAGTAAGGATGACGCAGGATCACGCAGGGCCTCGAGGTCACTGAGTCAGAGATAGCTTGACAGCACTCACCACAACGTAGCAGTGACCGCTTTCTGTCGTCAGCTCCATCTCATGATGGTCCTTGTAGGTCAGAGCACAACTGTGCCCCACAGGCTGTGCAGCGTCTGCAAGCAGGTCAGCAGCGCTTTCTTCTCAGGCACTGCTGGCCCCTCTCGAACCTCCAGCCTTTTTGTTAGCAGCTGGCATGCTAACGTTAATGCTCCTCTAACTATAAAGAAATGCTTGGCTTTTGATTTTTTAGGGATTATTTTCTTTTTGAGCACTTGGGTCAAGTATATAGCAAATACTTACAGAGTCGCACAATTTGATGGGTGGAGGGAGGGGTGGGTAAAGGAAAGGAGAAAGATCTGATGTGAAAAACGATGTATATGAACTTTGTAAGGAAACCGGTATAAAATAATTTTTTTAAAAGTATACCTAACTTCCCAAAGAAAGACATACAGATTTAAAAAAAAATTTTTTTAGAGGAACTGAGAATGTGTATGTTGTGGCTAAGAATAAGCTTCAGAGAGTGGGGAGAAAAGGAGTGGAGTGAAATCCTTCTGGTCTCTCCCCAGTGTCTGTAGGAGGCAAGACCCTGTCCACCGTTCATCAGTAGAGACTAGGAAGGGGAATGAGATTTTGTTACAAGATGCAACATCATTCTTCTTCCTGTCTTCCTCCTTCTGTATCATGTGTCTTCTTTTCTATTAGTCTTTCTTACTGTATTTTCCTTTTGTTTCCTTTTATTTTGATCTTTTTTTATTTCTTC
>NW_006399978.1:2815308-2824226 GCF_000299155.1 Elephantulus edwardii | reverse complement strand
CACCCTTCTCCCCGCACAAACCCCACCCCACCACCCCCCCGTTTGCGCTGCCGAAGCGAGCACTATAATTTGTTTTTAAATCACCTTTTTAAAAAAATTAAGCATCAAGAAAAAAACAACTCTGTTCATAGAGCAGGATGGAAGCCACTGCCTTGCTTTCACTTCACACCTTCTCAACTTAGGTTTTGATGAAATCCTTCTGAGTGTTAAAAACTCTTCCAGTGTTATGCTTTTCCTTTAATAGCCTTTCTCAGCAAGTGTTATGGCCATCATACCAAGAGATAAAATAGGCTACCATGTTCTCTTCTAACAGCTGTTTTTCTATACCCTGATCCCGCTCCTTTCTGTAATTACACCTTTGGATCTATTTTTAATTTTGCTTGAGTATGTCCTTCATTTGGAAGTTAGTAGAGTGTTTTGGAAGATTATGCCTGTGTTTGTGGTACCCTAAGTCTTAACTCCATTTTGCTTCACTGCCTGGTATTTTCAGTATGTTCTACTTTCTCAATCCTTTCCCCTGAGAAGCCTATCATCACTCACCTTTTAAAAAAAATACAAGCTTTTTATTGTGATTTGAGCAAATGTTTATGGATTCAATTGGTATTCCATTAAGTCATTCATTTATACTTTGTTTAGTGGCAGTAATAATCCGTATATCATTACTCTTCCCACTGCTTCTTATGGTCCATGTTTCTATTCATCCCTCCATCCTCTTCCTTTCTTCCCTTTGAGCTTTATCTGTGTATAAATGTTACCCTAGAGACCTTGTGTGGTGGATTGCTCCAGGGACTAAGTACCTCCCCGGTGTGACTCTTCACATTATAGATCTGTCTGTTCTCTGGCTGTGCCACAGAGGTGAGTTCAGTTCCAAGCTCAATGGGCAGCTAGAGACCATAGTCGCAGAGGTCCACCAATCACTATCAGACAAGTCAGCCTGGTGTGCTTGTGATTGTGACTTTTGCTCCACATTTACCTCCCACTCTGTCAGGTCTCTCCATTGTGTTCCTTTTCAGAGTGATTGGCAGGAGACCTGGGCACCATCTAGTTCTAGCATTGTGGAAGTTGAGGTCCATGAGGCCCCCTAGTGCTGTGGATGAATTGTCTGCATGCATCATTGATTTTCTTCATTCTTCTTTTCTCCAGACTAGAGAAGACACCAATGTTTGAACCATTAAAGCTCACAACTTTTAAGTGCTCACTTGAGTGCCACCCTCTTTTGTCCTCTTGTCACAGGGCCACTTTCATCTTCTTCCCTGAGTACTACCTTTTCCCCTGTCTGACAGAAATAGTAAGTTTATCTCTTTCCCTTAAAATTCCAAAATACCAGCAGAATGTAACTAGGAGAGGTAGTTTGTATTTTCTTCATGCTTGATATTCCAAGCCCTTTGATCTAGAGAGTTGCGTTTACAGTTCAAATATATTTTTGTCAGTTTTACCTTTTATTACTGCTTTTTCTCTACCCTCTGTATTGTCTCCTTCAAAAGTTCTGCTGACTAGAACTCATGTTTCTGCTACCAGATCCTCCCTTCCCCTTGTTAGAATGTTCTTTCCTGTCTACTCTGCAGACTGTAATCCCGCTGGTCTTTTGCTTGATTGTGACCAGCCCCAAACACAAACAAGGCTTTCAGAGGACAAGAACTCTCACAACTGCGGATTCATGCTTTTCTATCATAACAGGTGGAACCAGGAATTAAAAATTCCCTTTTCTGTGTTCTCGACCCATCCTGAGAGGTGATGACTCCTCACCCTGACTAGGTTTTTACCTATGTTTTCCACCAAAGGACAGTTTTTTTAGTACCTAGAACCACTAAAAACAGTGCTTCCTAAAGGAATTAAGCTCCCCAGGACTGGAAATACTCTTGGTGAAATGAGATGGCTGTTGCTTGTTATGGATCTTGACAGGATCTTGTTTAGGTGATTTAGCCCAAGTACATTCTAAGCCTCATTTCTGTCACCAAGTCCATGCTTCCTGACCACTGACTCTTCTTCCCTTTTCCCAACTTTTGTATTCCAGTCATGTCAACAGAGAACTGCCAGATGTGCAGGCTGGGTTTAGAAGAGGCCCTGGTACTAGGGATATTATAGCTAATGTTAGATGGATCTTGGCAGAAAGCAGAGACTACCAGAAGAATGTCTATCTGTGCTTCATTGACTACTCAAAGGCTTTTGACTGTGTGGATCACAACAAACTGTGGCTGACTCTGAGAAGAATGGGAATCTCAGAACATTTGATTGTGTTTATGCAAAACCTGTACTTGAACCAAGAGTCAGTCTTCAGAACAGAGGAGACACTGCATGCTTCAAAATCAGGAAGGGTGTCTACCAGGGATGTATTCTGTCTCCATACTTTTCATTTTGTATGCAGAACAGATCATCCAGGACGCTGGGCTGTACGAGGAGGAATGTGGCTTGAGGATTGGTGGAAGAGTCATCAACAACCTGCATTATGCAGATGACACAACCCTGCTTGCTAAAACTGAGGAGGACCTGAAGCGCTTGCTGCAGAAGGTCAAGGACTACATGCAGCCTTCAATATAGATTGAAGCTCAACATCAAGAAAACAAAGATTCTCACCACTGGGCCAATTGGCAGCATCAGTATGGATGGTGAAGAGATTGAAATTGTTAACAGTTTTAGTTTACTTGTCTCCACAGTCAACACTCTTGGTACCAGCAGCCAGGAAATCAAGAGACGAATTGCATTGAGAAAGTCAGCTGTCAGGTACCTCTCCAGAGTACAGAAGAGCAACGATGCCAGGCTGGAGACTAAGGTGTACCTTATCCAAGCCATAGTTGTCTCAATTGCATGCTGTGGATCAGAGAGCTAGAAAGTGACTAAGGGTGATCAAAAGAGAATTGAGGTTTTTGAGCTGTGGTGCTAGAGAAGAGTGTTGAACGTACTATGGACTAGTAGGAAAACAAACAGGTTTGTCTTGGAGAGGGTAAAGCCAGGATACTCCTTGGAGGCAAGGATTATGAGGGTTCTTCTGACATACTTTAGGCATGTTGCAAGGAGGTACCAGTCCTTGGAGAGGGACATCATGTTTGGGATAGTGGAGGGACAGTGCAAGAGAGGAAGACCCTTCATGAGATGGATTGATTCAGTGATTGGGGTAATGGGAGTAGGTGTGTCAGAGACAGGTTGGCACAGGATAGAGCAGGGTTTAGGGCTCTTGTACATAGGGTTGCTATGAGTTGCAAGCGACTCAACAGGACATAACAACACAACAGTTATTAGCAAAGTATCTTGGTTGCATGTTTGATCAATTTCTGACTACAAAAGTTGACTGTGCAAAGGCATTTGTATGGATCACACAAATTGTGGCTAACATTGAGAGGACTGGGGATCCCAGAACACTTAATTGTATCATGCGAAATTTATACTTAGACCAAGAAGTTGTACACACATCAAGAAAACAAAGATTCTCACCACTGAGCCAATTGTCATCTTCATGATAGACAGAAAAGAGATTTGAGATTGTTAATAATTTCAGCTTAATAGGTTCCACACTCAACAAACTTGGTATCAGCAAGTAGGATTGTGTCATCTGCATAACACAGATTGTTGATGAGTCTTCCTCCAGTCCTGATGCCACATTTCTCCTCATAGATCCCAGCCTCTAGAATAATCTATTCTGCGCACAGATTGAAAAGGTATGGAGAAAGGACACATCCCTGGCATACATCCTTCTCCATTTTTAACTGTGCAGTATTTCCTTGCTCTGTTCTGATGACTGCCTTTTGGTCCAAGTATAGGTTTCACATAAGCACAATCAAGTTTTCTAGGATTCCCATTCCTCTCAGAGTTAACCACAGTTTGTTGTGATCCACACAGTCAAATGCCTTTGCACAGTCAATGAAACACAGACATTCCTCTGGAACTCTCTGCTTTCAACCAAAATCCATCTAACATTAGTTATAAAATCCCTAGTACTGCTATCTCTTCTAAACCCAGTTCTCTGTTGAGGTGCTGTTCCAGTTGCTTTTTATAATTTTAAGCAGAATCTTGCTTGCATGTGATATTAATGATATTGTTTGATAATTTCCACACTCTGTCAGGTCACTTTTCTTTTGAATGGGAATAAATATAAATCTCTTCCAGTCAGTCAGATTCCAGGATCCTCATATACAAGCCAGTTGGCCAAACCAGTTGTCAGTTAATTCTAATAACTAATGAATTATATTATTATATTATGTTATATTAATTATATTATTCTATATAATTCATTTGGTATTAGAATTAATTCACTGACAACTGGTTTGGTCAACTGGTTACTATATTAGGATCCTTTTAGAAAATGTTTTTAAGAGGAAAGTAAGAAATATATAAATGTCATCTTTTCTAAACATTTTTATTTGTAGTAGTTAGGAGACAAACTCATGGTTTCTCTGGAATTTCCATTTTTAAAAGTTCTTATTCAGTGCACTTAATTTACAACAAAAGAGGAATTCTAATTACCAGCCAAATTGTTCATGCTTTTATTGATTTCAGCACTGTAGCCTATGATTAACTCATTACCCTAGTTCTTTGCAGCCTCAGAAAGACAAGCTCCTCCTAGGTGTCAGTCCCCAAGGCCAGGTTGGCCCTGGGGATTTGCAGAAATGTGCTCTTTTGACCACTAGGGCTTTCTGTCCCAGAAAAAGCATATGGTTAGCACCAGAACCTCAAGGCTAGCCATTTTCTTATTGCCTTATTTACTGCATTTTTGCTACAAACAGCATTCTATTTAGCTTAAAACATTTTAAAAAATGTACTGTTACAGTCTTACCCTTCAGTGAGTTAATTGCTTGCTTTAGTGTCAAAGTGTAATTTTTAAGGTGTAAGCTCTTCCTACAATAATCCATTATTTTAGCTTTGTTGTAAAAAAGAAATGGGACTGCCAAGAAAGGCAATGTAAGCATCATTCATTTTTCATAAATTATTTCACTCCATTATGATCAGAGATTCTTAAGCAGGCCACTTGTTCTTATCCAGTCCCTAATCAATCCTCTGATTCTGTAGCTACATCAATGGCTGTGGTTTTGAGCGTACTCCTGAGGCCACCAACTCCTACACAGTGAAAGCTCAGTGATTTGCATGAAGTCACTGTACACCATCCCCACCAGATACTGGAGATGGATTGGATATGCTAGAAGAGCTGCTGGAGACCCAAGATTGTCAACTGTATAAACCCAAAGCAAAAGATAAATAATGCCTTACTGATGGCAACTGATTATTAAAATGAGAAAATGGTAATATCATAAATATGTTTAAATCTTAACAATACTGTAATAGCCTATGCCCCTGTGATAACTAGGAGAAAGATATTTTCTTCCTTGCTAGAAATACTCCTCTTACTTTCTTCTTAAAAACATTTTCTAGTAGGATCCTTATATACTAGCCAGTTAACCAAGCGAGTTGTCAGTGAGTTAATGCTAATAAAAGAAGAATTATATATATATATATGATGGGTAAATATACCTCAGGATCCTTACAGGCTTATGACTATAACAACGATGAGGCCTGTCTATTCCTACTGTATGGTCAGTGCCCATATGGCAATCTAGACAGTGAAGCAAGCACTCTGTCAACCTCTGGATTCTGAGGAAGAGAGTATATGGGTCTTTACTGATCGTTTCCCTTGCAGACTCTCCTCAGTCAGGTTCACGTAATAGAAACAGGCAGAACAAACCATGCTAGTACTTGCTTCATCAGTGGAAATTTTTATTCACAGGTAAGAGTGAACAGCCTCTACCAAACACAAAAGAGAAAAACCTATATTGGAAAATAAAACTGACTCCCAAGGAAATAGAAATGGTTTAAAGACTAGAATAGAAAGAATAATAATAATAACATTATTATTATTATGTGGGATATGCTTATTAATGATTAAAAGTAAGTTTTTTAAGGTTTAGAAAATATTCAGCATGCATCTTTTGAGTCTGTACGATTTTAGAGGCCTTAGGAATAAGCCGTTGAACAAAATGAACAGAATCTCTGCACTTAATGAAGCTTGAGGGTAGAAAGTAAGTCTGTGACTCTAAAGATCTTAAGTAACTTGAAGCAAGAAGGTATAAAATAAATGAGGAAAAAAAGTTGAGTGACTCAGAGAATTAGTCCAAAAACTCGACATCTATGCAGTAGTGTACCAGAAATAGGAACAGAAAAGTTACTTGATCAGTATTTGGCTTTATATAAAATGCAATAATAAAAAATATGTTTTCCTCAGAACTAGAAAGTCATTTTATCACTGACTCTGGAGTTTCAGGGTCTCAGATAAGTGTCAAACAAATCTGATATTTATTTTAGGTACCTTAGGAACTTTTGAGGAGCCTTGATGTTATAAAGAATAACAAGTTGGGCTGCTGACTGAAAGGTCAGTGCTTCAAATCTACTGCCTGCTCCTTGGGAGGAAGATGAGTAGTCTTCTCTCATAAAGAGTTACAGCTTAAGAAGCCCAATGGAGGGTCACTGTAAGTTAGAATCAACTTGATGTCAGTGGATTAGATGCTCTTAGTAGTGTCATTTATTTTTAAAGTTCTGAAATTTCTAGAAAATGTGCCAGGCATGTTTCCAAACCACCCTTCCTTATCTTGCTCAGTTATTGTTATGTACTGTCGAATTAGAACAGACTCAGCTAATTCTCTAGTGGGTTTTCAGATACAGTAAATTGCACTGGAGAAGGCTGCTCATCTTCTGCAGAGCAGGTGACGAATTTGAACTGCATGCCTTTGGGTTGGCACCAGACTTCCCTATATTGCTCAGTAATATTCCTATAAACTTTTCCATTTGAATACTCAAGATTTCTTCATGAGTGAACAATTTTATCTTGTATTTTCCCAATCAAGTTTTAGCGCTAAGTAGTAACATTTAAATAGTCAAGGATTCAGACTATTCTGAATAAATTTTGCAAACAATAGTAATTTAAAGATATACTCTAGCAATTAGAAGCAGGAGTGGCATTCACTTCCTAAACAACATGCCTCCAGAAACTGTATGAACTTTGATAAATGTCAATATTTGTAAGGGGCTTCAGGCCTTTTGTTCATAGGGTCGCTATGAGTCATGCTTGACTCGAAGGCAAGCAACAACAAAAACAACTTCAGCAAAATAAAAAGACACCTAAAGAAAAGAAAAATAGGAACTTCAAGAAAGAATTCCTTGAAGACCAAGAATACAATGAAAAGGTTTTTAGTTAAAACCTAAAGAGTTTCTGCTGATCCAAACTAGAACAAAGAAACATCACAGAAATCTAAAATACTACTTTCCAGAGGAAAGTAAATTTATTTTCACAAATAACTTTCCTTTGAAGCTAAATGATCTGAACGGAAGAATGAAAGTAATGCTTATTTTATGAACAACAACAAAAAGGAAAATGTAAACTCTAGGAAACAACTATTCAGGAAGAAGATAGCTCAGGTATCTAGCAAATAAACATGGTGTGGTCTTGAGCCACTGTCACAGTTTTGAAGTTGGTACTTGGAATTGGGCTTGGTGATAGAAATGAGGCTGGAATTAGAATGATTGAATTTTGTATTTTCAATTATTTTGTTCACTGCAAATACCTTTTTTAAAAGACACAAATGACAACTTTATACATGGACTTCACCACATGGGCTGCATAGAAATCAGTTTGACTATATCTGTGGAAGGAATCATTGGAGAAGCTCAATATTGGCAGCCAAAACTAAGCTGTGGATAGACTATGGGTCAGACCATCAATTACTCATGTGCAGGTTCAGACTGAGGCTGAAGAAAATGAAAATAAGTTCCTGAGAGCCAAAATATGATCTTGAATCTATTCCATCTGAATTTCAAGATTATCTTATGAGTAGGTATGAAGCACTGAACACCAGTGATCAAAGAACAGATGAGTTTTGGGATGATATCAAGGATATCATCCATGAAAAGAACAAAAAATAATTATAAAGACAGAGGAGGGGGAAAACCTGAACTGGGTGTTAGAAGAGACTCTGAAAATTGCACTACAGTGTCAAGAAGCCAAAACAAAGGGAAAACATACCAAAATTAAAGAACTGAGCAAAGATTTCAAAGGACAGCTTGAGAAGACAAAGCAAAGTATTACAGTGGAATGTGCAGAGAGCTGGAATTGGAGAATAAAAAGGGAAGAACTCTCTCTGCTTTTCTCAATCTGAAAGAACTGAAAAAAATTTTAAATTTAAGTCTCAAGTCATGATATAGAAAGATGCTATGAGTAACATATGGAATGACCCAGAAAGCATCAAAAGAAGATGGAAGAAATACACAGAATCACTGTACCAAAAAGAACTAACTGACACTGAAAAATTTCAGCAAGTACCGTATGGGAAGGAGTCAGTGGTAATGAAGAAGGAAGTGGAAGCCACTTTTAAGGCACTGGCAAAAAAATAAGGCCCAGGAATCAATGGGGCCAATTGACTTGTTTCATTTGACAGATGCAACCCTGGATACACTCATCAGTCTCTGCCAGGAAATTTGGAGGACAACTGTCTGGCCAGTGGATTGGAAGATGTCCATGTTAGTTCTCATTCCCAAACAAGGTAATTCAATAGAATATTAATGACACATGCAAGCAAAATACTGCTGAAGATCATTCAAAAATTACCAAAAGAGTACATAATAGGGCACTGCCAGAAGTTCAGGCAGGATTTAGAGGCTCCCTTTGCACCATTTTGGATGACAAATGGATCCTGGCTGAAAGAAAAGAATACCAGAAGAATATCTATTTATGATTTATTGACTATGCAAAGACATTTGACTGTGTGGATCATAACAAGTTATGGCAAACATTGAGAAGAATGGGAATCCCAGAGCACTTAACTGTGCTCATGCAAAACCTTTACCTAGACTAGAAGGCTGTTGTATGAACAGAACAAGGGACCACTTGTTTTCATTTGCCACCAAGTTGCCTGTGACTCCTAGTGACCCTATGTACAACA
>NW_006399978.1:2811307-2813027 GCF_000299155.1 Elephantulus edwardii | reverse complement strand
AATGGATTGAAAATCCAACTTTTCTGTAAACTTTTGTTAAAATCACAATTTTTTTAAGAATGCAAAAAGAAAAACCAAGAAAAAAAAAATCAATGTGAAAATTTGAAAGAACAGTAAAACAGATAACTACTGCCAGGTCTAATCAGTGCAGTGTTGCATAAATCAGAGTTAACAAGGTAGGATCAGAGTGCATAACTACAGAAATTTTAAGAGAATTCTTCAACTCAAGTCCTGATGAATGTGAAATTTTTTTCTAAAAAAGGATGCCGATGATTGAACATGTGAGTTCTCAAAAAGAAATGCCAAATCTGTCAAATGAAATGTCCAAAGAAGACACTGAAAAGGTTGTCAACACATTACCTTCCAAAGAGTTAGCAGATCATTCAGTCTGTCAAAGAACATTATGTGTAAGCTTTCTCGGCTGTTGGAAAAAGCAGCTGTCTTAATCCTACAAAAAAAAAAGGAACAAAGCAGCACAAAATAGGCAGCTGAAGAACAGTATCATCTCTGACTGTTGTTAAATTCCGTCGAGTCATAGACGACTCATAGCAACCCTCAGAATGAAAGTCCTCAACACTTGGGTGACTTTCATCCTTTCTCCAGGTTTATAAGATTTCCAGTGGCAAACTATTGTGGAAGTGGATGCCACTCCTGCTTCCAAGCTTGTTTTAATCTTGACTAGAGAGTCAAAACTGCTGAACTGAATTATAAGAATTTAACAAAAACCCGGGAATTGAAGTATGGTTTAAGTAGAGAACGCGCACCCTTGTGTAGGTGGTCACAGACGACACCTGTCATCTCAGTGCCTGAGCACAGTAGTATTTGTGCACACCTGTCTCCATGTGCTCCTCCATGTTCACATGCCTCAGAAGAATAGGTGGTTTTACTCAAGAGGAAATGAGAAGTTATTTGGGAGACATTTAAGAATCTTTAGCATCTTTAAGAATTATGAAGACCGTTAGAGCCTTGGTTATAGAGTACAAGTATGCGTAATTTTTCTAAAAGCTTTGCATCGGATTCTAATGATTACCATACCATCTTTCTCTCTTGGTGTTGGCCCGGGTGTGAGAAGTTGTCACTGAGCCAAGGTCAATGAGTGGTGACAGTAACAGCGTGGTCACTGCTGTGTCACTGCCGTGATGGCCCATGTCTTGTCTGGCTCCTGTGTCAGTCTGTCTTGTTGAGGGTTCCACTTGTTCCTTCCTGTCTTACCAACCCTGATGCCCTTTTCCAGTCATTGCTCTTTTCTGAGGATGCAGTCAAAGTCGATGAGCCAGAGTCCTGTCATCCTAACATGTGAGGAGCATTCTGGTTGTATCCTAAGACTGACACATTTGGTTTTTCTGGCGATCCATCGTCTGTTCTAGAGTTGGGACAGTAATAGCTTTAATTTTTTTTTATTTTCCTTTATTTTATGCTGGTTTACTTATAAAATTCGTATACATTGTTTTTCACATCAGATCTTTCCCATTTTTTTACCTGTGCCTCTATAAATTTTCTTCTTTCAAGTGTATGTAAATTTTAAAATTTTCTGTGATGAGGAAGAATTACTTTTTAATGAAAACAGTATATTTTTCTTTTCACATGCCTTATAGTGATATTTCACAGCTTTATTGAGGTGTAATTGTTGTTGTTGTTATGTGCCATCGAGTCGCTTACGACTCATACCGACCCTATGTACAACAGCCCTAAACTCCGCTCTGTCCTGTGCCAATCGCAC
>NW_006399978.1:2788712-2808221 GCF_000299155.1 Elephantulus edwardii | reverse complement strand
CCAACCCTCCCCCCTAGTACACTACCCTCTCGGAAAAGTAAAAGAAAAATTCTTTCATTGTTTTACAAAGCCTCCCCCAGGTCCACTCCACTATGCAGCCTTTGCTCTGGACTCCCATCATGACAAAATTACCTAATCAAGTATCCCTTTAAAAACAGTTTTCTCCCTTATATATTTCAGTGTAGTATACATTATTGAACCCATCTTTCTCAATCTCCTTCCAACCCCAAGGTCAGTTCTGTTTTAGAACAGTGGCACCATGCAGTACTTGTCCTTTTGTGACTGAGATATTTCACTCCACATAATGCCCTCCAGGGTCACCAATTTTTATTAATATTGCATGAGTTCCTTGTTTTTCAGTGTAGCACAGTATTCCATTATGTGAATATACCACAGCTTCTCTATCCATTCATTTGTTGATGGGCACTTAGGTTGTTTCCAACTCCTTGCTATTGTGAACAAAGCCACAATAAACATGGGTGTGCATATATCTGCTTAGATGTCTGTTTTTAATTTTTAAAGGATAAATTTTAACCTGTACGTGGGTGAATATTACCTCCTTTTTTTCCTGTTTCAGTTTGTTGTGATTTTTTTACTTTTTAAAAATTTTTCTCGTTCTTTTCACACACACACACTTATTATCCCAAGTCCTCTCAAATTATATTCAATTCTCGCTATTTGAAAAATAAAAGCATTTGTTTATCCATCATGGGGACTGAGCCACACATCATTGTCTAATGTAGCCTTAGAGCATGTGGTTGTGTATTATGGAGTCAGAGCTGACCCATAGCTAACCTGTTAGTGGGTTTTCAGCGGCAGTTAATCACACGAGAAGAGATTGCCCATTTTTCACCCACGGAGTAAATGGTGGCCCCAAACCAAGAGCCTTCAGGATTGCAGCTCAGTTTCTTGCCATTAGGCCGCCAGAGCTGAGTCTCTTAATTTCTCAGGAGCTCTGGTGGCCTAGTGGTAAGACACTGCACTCCAACCCCAAAGACACACAGCTGCTCTGCAGGAGGAGGATGGGCAGTCTCCTGTGTGATTTGCTGCCTCTGAAACCCCACTGGAAGGTCAGCTGTGAATCAGTTCCTCCTTATTGTCTGGTGCCGAGTGTTGGCTCCAACTCATAGTGACCCTGTGTACAACAGAACACTGCCGATTCCACTTCGTCCTCACAGTCTCCACTCGACTCTTCTCTGTCTGCACAGTCTCTCTCTGATCCTCCTCTGTCTTCGCAGTCTCTGCTGTGCTTAAGCTATTGCTGCAGTCACTGTGTTGTCAGTCTGCCCCACCGAAGGACTTACTCTTTTTTGCTGACCCTCCACTCTTGTAAGCATGATCCCCCCCCCCCAGGGACTGGTCCCTCCTGACAGCGTCCAAAGTATGTAAAGCAAATCCCTCCATTCTTACTTCTAAGGAGCTGTTAGTGTCCTAGACACTGGAACACAACCACCCTGTCCTGACGGGGTGTTTCTGTCTAGGATTATAGCTATATTGATTTATACTTTTAATTTTATTTTACTAATTTTAAGTGGGATTTTTTTAAACTATCTGATGAATTAGCTCATTATTTGTTTAATTTTTCTGTGTTTGTTGCTAAATATCTGGTGCAGTGTTGTTTTAAGGTTCTGTGACAGTTCTTTCATGCTTATATTTAAAACTGCCTAGTGGCAAGAAGCTGCACCTAGTAGCAAGAACCTGCACTGCAATCCTAAAGGTTCGAATCCACCAGATGCTCTGCTGAAGAAGGAGGGACAATCTCCTCCTGTACCAGTCAGATCTGATTTGACGGTACACACATAAAAAATAATAATAAAAAAAATTGTAAAAAAAGAATTAAGAAAAAAACTGAACACATTCCCAATAATCCAATGGAAGATAGATGTTCATCAGAAATACAGATTGTTGTTGTTGTTCTGTGCCATTGAGTCACCAGCAACTCATAGCGACCCTCTGTACAACAGCCCTAACCCCCACTTTATCCTGTGCCAGTCACACTGTCTCTGACATGCCTACTCCCATTACCCCAGCCACTGAATCAATCCACCTCATTGAGGGTCTTCCTCTCCTGAGCTGTCCCTCCACCCTCCCAAGCATGATGTCCCTCTCTAAGAACTGTCCCCTCCTTGCAGTATGCCCAAAGTATGTCAGACGAAGCTTCAGAATTCTTTCCTCCAAGGAGAAGCCTGGTCTCACCCTCTCTAGGGCAAACTTGTTTGTTCTCGCAGTCCGTGGTATATTCACTACTCTTTTCCGACACTGCAGCTCAAAGGCCATCAATTCTTCTTCTATAATTCGTGTTCAAAAAGTTCATTCCTACACTCTTCAAAGTAACCAAATATGAGGAAAGAACTGTGGCATTAATAAGGCTATTGTGGTACATTCATACAATGAGCTCTGTACATCGATAGTACAGAGCACATTACAGCTATTTGCACAACATGTATAAAGCTTATAACATAATCTTGAATGGAGTATTCTAGATGCAAAGGCATATATCCTGCAGGGCCCTGTTTATAGACAGACACGACTGCACGTAGCTCCCTGAGGAGAGTGGGGGTGATGAAAGGGGCAGGAAGGCTCCTGGCATGCACACACTCATGTACCATGCATGGGTGCATCCATAAGCCTCGTGATAGGGTAGGTGCACGTATGATTTATATTCTACTCGATACGTATGTTATGCTTTAGTAAAAAACACTGGTGTGAAGTAAATTAAATGCTCATGTCTTAAAATAGAAGAGTGGTTCTATAATATCATAGAGTCTGACTCAGAGCTTTTCTCGAGTATGATCTTTTTTCTAGAGGCACCTCGTATTAAATGTGACCACCTAGTTTCTCAGTTAACAACTAGATCACTGAAGTACTTTTTGACCGAGACACTAGAGGCCTGAGTGACTGAGTGATCTGTGTGGATCTGCTTGTGTTTGAGAGCTGGGATTCCTTGGACACCCAGGTGGACAGTTTTAGGAGACAATTGAAATATGCAAATGTGGAGCATACAAGATCAATCTCACTGGAGGCAACGTTTTGGAAGCTTGTGTATTTAGAAATATTAACTCAATCCCAAGGTGTGAAGGGGCAAGTAGATTGACTGTAAGAGAAAGGGGAAAGTTGACGTTGAGTCTTTTCCAAACCCTGTCTCTAGGAGATTTCCAGGGGCTGATTTTTTGGAAGTAGATCTTTAAACCTTTCTTCCAAGGTAGCTATAGGTGGACAGCAGTGAATTTGAAGGTTTTTAGCTGGAGACTGTAGAAGGATCTCTCTAGCTTTTGTTTCTCTTTTGTGGATGTCTTTTTTTAAAAAATATACAATATATTTTTATTTTTTTATTCAATGCCAATTCCTTTTATTATTGTTGTTGTTAAAAAATATAAAATTTATTTTAATTGTGATTTTAACAAATATTTGCAGAGAAGTTAGGTTTTCATTCATCCATTGTTACACATTTTACCCCCTTCCCTCTTCCCCATTTCACTCTTTTTTTTTTAAGTATTTGTATTTCTTAAACTTTCAGAAGTGACTGTTGTGAACTGAAATGTAAGGGAGCTAGAATCTCAATTCCCTTGATTTTTCAGATTCTTCTCTAATATTTTAGAAAAATTGTGTAAGACAAATGGTACCAACAGCAGCTCCTAGGCAGCGGAGGTGTGCTCCTCAGGTATTCGGAAGAAGACTCAGTAGGCGTCCACAGGAAGACCGACAACTTGTCTGTCTAAGCTAGTGATTCATGTGGACAGGTTGATTTTGTGCTTGGTTGAATAGAGGGAGTGTGCTTTGCACTCGGCAGTGTCCCTATCACCAGAATCCTTCTTCTTCTTAAGTGTCTCCTTACTATGGTTCTGTTGCTCTTATTCCCTGTCTCAAGTCCCTGTTGCACTTGACCTATTCCTTGACCCTCATCTCCCTCTACTCTCTCCTGTCCTGGAGATTGTCTCTCCCTTCATCCCCGCCCCTTCTCCCCTTGCCTGTGTGCGCAGTTATATGTGTTTCTTGCTCCTGTTTGTTAATTGCAATAACTGGATTGTCTTTACCTTGATTCTCCCAGGTCGAGCCTCCCTTGCCTTGGTCCTTGTTAGGTTCTTTGTCTGCCCATTACATGTCTGTTCTTCCCCTCGCCACTCCCCACCTTCCGTCCCCCTCCGCTTGTCACAGTAGCTGCTGGATACAGTACATGAAAGCCACAATGTACATGAATAATTATATCAAAGTGAATGATGGTGTGGATACTTAATAATGGATTTGTTTGGTTGTGTGTTGTTGTTGTTGTTGTTGTTGTTTTAAAAAAGAGTGCCCACTTAGCACAGTATAACAAATTGCCAGATCTGTCAGAATGATTTAGTCCCTAGAGAGTCATGAACTCAAGTCCAGGTGTCACACCCTTAGGCCAAGTAGCATTCACAGGCACCATGTTGATCTTAGCGGCCACTAATGAAGCCTGTTTCCTAGCAGGGCCACATTCCCAGGTATAGGGGCAGGGATTCTGACACGTCTCTTGAGGGTCAGGGTTCAGTGTGACCAGCGTGTGTTCAGCTGTGTCCCTCTCCAGGGTGGTGCCTCACCATCTGTCTGCTCTGTCCAGGTATCAGCAACGCGGAGGCTCGGCAGCCGGGGAAGGCACCCAACTTCAGTGTTAACTGGACTGTAGGGGACTCGACCATCGAGGTCATCAACGCCACGACGGGGAAGGACGAGCTGGGCCGTGCATCCCGCCTGTGTAAGCACGCCTTGTACTGTCGCTGGATGCGCGTCCACGGCCAGGTACTGGGCCCCCTGGCCCACCCCCACCAGATAAGCCGTCTGCTGTGCGTGCTGCCGCCCCTCAAACAGTCCTGGCCCTCATCACTGCACGCAGCTTCTGAGGGGAGAACAGAGATGACCCTCTGAAATTGCCTGCCTCCTGGGACTGCTAGTGTCCAGGCCAGCCCTGACACTGGAGCCTCTCATGACTAGGGTGCCACCCCCACCCCGGGCGATAGCCAGAGTCCGAGTTGCCCTCTCACGCCAGGCACTGGTGGTCGCTCCTACCACTTCCTCTCTTTCTTTAAAAGAGACACAAGTGTTCATTGATGCCTGTTAAACCCTCTTTGAAGGTTTTTTAGCAGCAGAGACCTTTTGATCCAGTCATAGCATTCAGTCATGGTGAAGCCAGCGTTGGTGTTGGTGCGGGAAGAGCAGTCGCACCCTGAGGGGCCCAGCTCACCTGGGTGGGCAGTGACCGTACTGGTCTGTGGTCACTTACAGTCCCTTGTGGTGTCCTGTGGTTCCCCCAGCAGCTCGCCGATCTGCGGTGTCCTATGCTGACTGCTCATCCACTGTGGCCTCGCTTGGTGGACCAGGCAGCTTGTGGTAGTGTCTGTGGCATCCCCGTGGACCTTCACAGAAATGCTCCAGCCACACAGGGATGACTTGAATAGTGGGTTTTTACATAGTTAGAATGTTAAGAGTGGAATTTAAATCAAGGGTAAGCAGTTTTCCCAAAGGCCCTCTCAAAAAGCAGGTTGTAAGGATCCAAAACACCAAACCTGTCAGTATGCAGTCATTTCTGACCCATCACCCCTTCCAGGATAGAGCGGAGCTGGGGTTTCCAGCGCTGTAAACACTGTGGATACAGGCGGCCATCTTTCTCCCTATTCCTGGCTAGTGAGCTTGAACCATTGACCTTCTGGTTAGCAGCCCAGGGCTTAATCCATCAAACCACCAGGACTCCTCAGCTGCCCACATAACTGGGAGTCTGCTGCTTGCAGGAGACGCTTGAACCTGCAGAGAGAGGAGGTCATGCTGCCCTGTGTGACGTCGTCTCTTCCTGGGCAACGTTCACCTTCCATGTTGTTCCCCAGAAGCCGGTGCCACCCTAAACACCATTGTTTGAATGTCTCATTACGTTTTGTTTCCATCTGACACAGTTACTGCTCAAGCATTTACAGTTATTTTTTTATTCTCTTCCAGGTTCCCACAAACTTAATGCGCTCCAAGATCACAAAGCCGCACATTTACCACGAGTCCAAGCTGGTCGCGAAGGAGTACCAGGCGGCCAAGGAGTGTTTGTTCAGAGCCTTCATCAAGGCAGGGCTGGGGGCCTGGGTGGAGAAGCCCACAGAGCAGGACCAGTTCTCACTCACACCCTGACCCCACGGGCTTGGGGGGCTGTCACGCTCCCGCATCGAGGTCCAGCGTCCCACACCTGACCCTGCCACACACAGGACCTGGAATTAGGGACAGTGTCCTGTCTGGCACCTCACACCTGACCCTGTGGGGCTCGGTGTGGGGACGGGGGCTGGGGTTGGCCCCTCACACCTGAACCCACAGGGTGCGTTAGGGCCCTGTCCCACCCGGCCCCTCTCCAGCAGTATTCCCCCTTCCAAACAACCCAGCAACTGCTTTTACTCTTAGTTTATGTTTAGAAATCGAGTTCTACTGAGTAGGGCTTCCTTACGCTTAGCAAACTAGGAATTACTTTGTGTGAGATTCTTGAATAAATAATTTATTCAAAGCTAGGAATGTGGTTTATAAAATAGGAAGTAATTATGTCAGGTCAATTTCTGCCACGTTATTTTAACTGAAGAAAAAAAAAACAAATAAAATGTATTTACTTGTGGAGGAGGGTGAGAAAATAGAGGTAGGGAGTAGCACCCCAGAGCAAATCATCACTCGTGTTCGTGGCCAGTCCCCGCCATCCATGGTTAGTCCTTCTCCGTTGACTTCACACGCCTCCAGGGACACCCAGCCGCGCTCTCCCCGTGCAGGGCTCTCACCTGGCAGAGCCGTGGCCGGGATGCGCAGCCTCCAGCCTTCTAGAAGCTTCCATGCACCTCGTAGGACTGTGTTGTGGAGACATGTACTTGCTTTACTTCCAAATAATCAAAGAAGAAAATACATCCAGGGACCCTCTGCTGACCATGCATTTGGATTTTTATGAAATATTTGACTTTATAAAAGACTAGAAGGAGCCTATAGGAGCTATCCTACCCCCCTCTCCTTAACCCGACGGATACGAGCAACTTCCCAAAGATCTGTACAGAAGAGAAATAAAATCAACAAATAACCACTCTTGGGACACTCCACTAGAGGATATTTTTTAAATTACTCTGTTCAACATTATCAAAGACATGTTTGAAAAACAGTTTGCAGGCCTGAAGGGTGCTAAGCAGTGTTGAGGGAGGTTCTCAGTATAGGGGTGGGTGTGGTCCTCACCACCACGGATGCTGGGCCTGTCTGGACACAGGGTTGGTGGTCACCACAGGGAGGTGGCCTAGAGGCCAAGGGTGCTTCACCCTCAGTGCACAAGACCCTTCACCCCACACAGTGTAGAGGCCTCCACAGACACCTCAGTCCTGCCCAGAAGGGACTCTGCCCACCATCACTGGCACCCCCATTCATGGCTTTGGAGCTGGCCTGAGCTGGACGCTGTGTGTGACAGAGCCAGGCTGACCCCACACCGCAGCAGCCAGCCACCCATCAGTGCAGTCACTCCACAGGAAGGAAGGAGTGCGGCCGCATCCAGGGAGAGTCACCTCACCCAGTGCGAGAGCACAGGCGTATCAAGCAGTCACCCTGACCGGAAGCACAGCTGAGCCTCATGCCAAAGCCTCCCCTATATGTCACCCCAACACTCCAGTGAGGGGGCAGGAACATCACTCAAACCAGCATCCTCCCCTCCCGTAGGGGGCCCCAGGGAGGCCTGGTAGCTTCACCTCCAGCTTGTGTGATAGAAGGTGCTGGTCCCCCTCCAGCTGTGGAATGAGCTGTGTGCCCCAGCCACACACACACGCAGGCTAGGAAGGCCATGCGTGTTTTTATTCTTGTCTATGAAATTTTTTTTTTCCCTACTGGGAGTTGGGAGGTGGACTTAGCATTTACCAAATATGTGGAATCCAGTGGAAATACAGCCCGTGCACACCAACTGTCACCCAGCATGTGTCATGTCACCCCACCTGGGTGACTGGGCAGGACCTACCCTGCCAGCCCCCAGGTAAATGGACGCCTTTGAGGGGGGACACCACAGCAGCACTGTGGGCAGTGATGGGAGCAAGTGAGGTACCAGGAGTCTTGGGAGGCTAGGGGAGTAAGGCAGATGTAGCGTGAAATGGCCACATCCCCCATTACAGTGTGTCCTGCACCATTCCTGCTGGGAGTCACCTCTGCTCCGGGGTGGGACAGCCTGAGTGGCTCATCCACGTCAGAGAAATGGGCGGCTCAGCACCACTCTGCCCACCATGCCCTCCAACCCAGGAAGCCACGTGGACATTTGTAAACAGATCATACCACGGCATCCAGTGATCAGGACTCTAGAAACATAATGTAGAATCAGTAGCCTTGAGAACTTCATTTCTTGAGAAAAATCTTGAATATTGACATTTTGAAGAGTATGGCCTGAAGGATTTTTGTTTTGTTTCACCAGCCAAATCAGAAATAATATCAGTAGATCTGTCTTCTTCATGGCTCCTTTCCATAGTCAACAGGTCCCAAATAACCTTCCTGGGTGGCTCTGGGCAGGACCACGGGCGGTGGTGGAGAGACCAGCGAGGCGGAGTCAGCGAGCAGACCCAGGCTGGCGGAGGTGCGCAGATCCAGGGTGGCCACCATCATCACCAGCCTTACGACTGCTCAGTGCGGACTGCTCGTCTCCAACCTGGCCGACACCAGATAACTGCAGCTCTCATTCCAAGTCTTAATTTAACTTGGAAATAACAACTAAAGGTGTTTTGAGAGTGTAGTTGTCAGTGTATGACCTCTCCTCTCATGGACCCTGGTTTCTCGAGAATTGACCTTTGTTGAGGTAGTTTCATGTCTCGCCCAGCTGCAGTGCTGTTCTCTGGAGGCATCTGTCGCTCCCACTCACAGAAGTGCTCAGAGGCGGGAGGGTCTCGGTGTGTCTTCCATGACTTGCACGGCTCTGATGGTGGAAGGAATGTGTTCTCTCTCCTCTTTTACAAAGAGAAGTGCCTCCCAGAGAGATCTCCATTTGTAAAACCGGTTTACACAGATTTTTATATATGTCCATTTGTAACCCTTCTAGCAGAAAAACGAAAACGTAGCCGACTTCTCCATCTCTGAATTCTGTGGGTGTTGAGAATCCTCTAAACAGACTGTGTCAATCCTAAACCTTACTCAAGGGCAGGTTGTCTGTGTCAGGTGTGTGTCGTTGTCCCTGAACTAACGTCATGTGACAGTTCTTCCAGAAGGTGTGAGGGCCCAGGGTGCTGGGCCCCTGCCGTGTGGGCGGGCTGGGCCGTGGCTGGGTGCTGGGAGCGGGCGGGCTGGGCCGTGACTGGGTGCTGGGAGTGGGCGGGCTGGGCCGTGACTGGCTGCTGAGAGTGGGAGATGGTGGAGGCACTAGTGCCATATGGAGTTCAGGGTGCAACAACTTTCTCAGGTCAGTGGGATGCGGGCGGGTGGCAGCTCTTGTGAACATGCACACGAGGAGGAAAAGCACAGTTTATGGAACTTGAAGGGAGTGAGTCCCAAAGCGATCTTCCAGACTTCCAGTTCCACACTCTTTAATTAGACTTTAGAATTTGGACTTTTTATATGAATGTAACTCAGCAAAGAGACTTGTCAGGAGGAAACCATGCCCCGTGGTGTCTCTGTGTACATTTGTGTATATTTCACTGCGTCGCCTGCATGTGCCTCCTCCACACAAGACCGGCTGGACCAAGCATGAGATGCTGTCACATGTAGACAAAGGACTGAGACGCTCCCAATAAACACATTGTTTCACTAACTCTGGGTTGCTAGCATTTCCTTTCTCTTGCCAATTGTCTCTCCTTGGCTCCAGGGGCTGCCTGGGCTCAGTCCCAGTGGAGGTGATTTGAAAATGTGATTTTACTGCCTGAGGGTAGTTGCGATCTGAGGAGTGTGGGGTGAGGTGAGGCCTGCGGTCCCCCCCACTTCTTGACTGGACATTCTCCACTCTTCCTCTGTCCAGTGTCCCCACTGGGATATCCCACCCCAGTGGTGCTGCTCACTGACGCCTTGTTTCCTGTACTGGGTGTAGTGAGAAGAGTCCCTCGGTGGTCAACATGCCCAGCTGCTAACTGGAAATTTAGAGGTTCATGTCCACCCAAAGACACTTCAGAAGAGACCTAGTAACCTGCTTCTGAAAAGATCCGCCTCTGACAATGTTTTGGAGTATGGTTCCACTCTAACATGCAGGCCACCATGAGCTGTGATTTGATGCAGCTAGCACTAAATGGTGTGTGTAGTAGCATATGTAGTATAAAATGGAGTGTTGTGGGATGGGACCCGAATCTCCACAAACATCTCAAATTCATTGCTGTTGAGTTGGAACTGATTCCTCGCATAATTCTCCCTTGAGTTTCTGAAGCCATAAATCATGTGAGGAGATTGCCCAGCAGATTGTGGCTTGGAAACTCCCAGAGAGCCATGGCCTTTGAGTTAGCATAGAAACCGCCTGCAGACTAGGCCACCAGAGCTCCCTGGGATGTTAGTAGCAAGAGAGACATTAATTACCTGCTCAGATGTGTGGGTGAAGTGAAAGTGATATCAGTTTACAGATAGTTTGATCATAAACTGATAATTTAGAATAGACTTATCCAAGCACTTAGAATTAGCTTTGTGAATGTTCTAAATGAAATAAGAAAGCAAAAGAGAAAAAGATAACTTAAGCCAAATTTAAAATACCAGCCATTCACAATTGAACAACTAAACAAGACTGGTTTACAATGTGGGAAGACCAGAGGAAAAGGCAAAAATAAGCAAAGCAAACTGAGAGGAAATGCTGGGAGGTATGAGTGCTAAGATCCTGCTAACAGGGTGTCAGGAGAGCTGGATGCCCTCACCAGAGCACAGAGATACTAAATGACTTGTATAAGTTCTCAGACATGTGATGGTCTTTTAATTTTACTTGTGGTTTGAATTCACTCATTTATGCAGATACCTCCACTCTGTTTCCCCTTTTTCAGTCCACAATGCATGTCCTGCTCCAGATTGTTAATTGCACTAAACATAACATCTGCTCATCCCTTCATTCTACATTGACCTTCCTTTCACATATTCAGGAGCAGTGTACATTATCTATCCATTCTTTTCCTGTTCACCCTGCCACCCCACCCAACTCTCCTCTTATTATAACAGTAGTTTTAGTCAGTATTTGTCCTTTTGTAACTGTTATTTCATTTAGCATAATGTCCTGTAAACTCATCTACATAGTTTATTATCTCACAAATTCTTCAAGGGTCCTCAGTCCTATGTAATACTACATTGTGTGAATGTACCACAGTTTCTCTATCCATTCATTTGTTGATGGACACTTGAGCTGCTTCCATCTCTTTACTATCGTGAATAACACAGCAATAAACATGAGTATGCATCTGTTTATGTCATATTCAGCATGTAATGCTTTTGATTTTCCCACCAAGGAGCCCTGGTGGCATAATATATAGTATAATGGGTTGCTAGCCAAAAGGCTGGCAGTTCAAATACACCAGCTGCTTCTCAGGAGACAGATAGGCAATCTCATACTCTAGAGATTTACTGCCTTGGAAACTGAGAGAGAATCACTATGAGTTGACTGGATGATTGTTGTTGTTATGTGCCGTCAAGTTGCCTGAAACCCATAGTGACCCTATAAAAGCAGCTCAGAACCCTGCCCTGTCCTGAGCCAGTCTCACTAATTTGACACACCTACCGTCATTGGCCCAGTTACTGTATCGATACATCTTGTCTGGGGTCATCTTCTCCTGAGCTGTCCCTTCACCCTACCGAGCATGATGTCCTTCTCCAAGGACCTGTCTCTCCTGGACACGAGACCAAAGTAAGTGAGATGGAGTGGAGTTTCAAAATCCTAGCCTCCAAAGAAAAACTTGGTTTCACCCTCTCCAAGACTGATTTATTTGTTCTCTTGGCAGTCCATGGTATGCTCAAGACATTTCTCCAGCACCACAACTCAAAGACATCTTTTCTTTTATCAACCTTAATCATTGTCTCTGAAGCATAACAAGTAATTGCTAAAACCATGGCCTGGATTAGGCACACCTTAGTCTCTAGACTGACAGCATTGCTTTTCAGCACTCTGGTGAGGTTCCTGACAGCAGATTTGCCAAGTGCAATTTGTCTTTTGATTTCTGATTACTGGTGTTAAGAGTTGATTGTGGAGCCGAGCAAGCTGTACTTGCTAACAACCTTAATCTCTTCATCTGTCATGGTGCTGCCAATTGGCCCAGTGGTGAGAATCTTTGTTTTCTTGATGTTGAGCTTCAATTTGTATTGAAGACTACAGTCCTTGACCTTCTGCAGCAAGCACTTCAGGTCCTCTGCAGTTTCAGCAAGCAGGGTTGTGTCATCTGCATAACGTAGATTATTGATGAATTTTCCTCCAATCCTGATGACACATCCCTCCTCATAAAGCGCTGCTTCCTGAATGATCTTTTCTGCATATAGATTGAAAAGGTATAGAGACAGGATTCATCCCTGATGCACTCCTTTCCTAATTTTGAACCATGCAGTGTTTCCTGCTCTGTTCTGATGACTGCTCCCTGGTCTAAGTATAGGTTTCACATAAACACAATCAAATTTTCCTCAAAGTTACATTTTGTTGTGAATCACACAGTCAAATACATTTACATAGTCGATGAAACACAGATAGATATTCCTTTGGTACTCTTTGCTTTCTGCCAAAATCCATCTGACATTGGCAATATTTCTCATGCTACAACCTCTTCTAAACTGAGTTTGTATTTCTAGTAGTTCTCTGTCAATGTACTGTTTCAGTCACTTCTGGATAATCTTCAGCAGGATTTTGCTAATGAGTGATATTGTTCAATAATAACCACACTGTTGGATCACCTTTTTTTGGAATGGGAATAAACATGGATCTCTTCCAGTCAGTTGGCCAAGTAGTTATCCTCCAGATTTCTTGGCACAACCTGGTGAGAAATCAAAGGCAGCATCTGTTTGTTGAAATACATCAACTGGTATTCCATCAATTCCTGGGTATTATATATATATATATATATTTTTTTTTTTTGCCAAGTGCTTCAGAGCAGCCTGCACTTCCTCCTTCATCACCATTGCCTCTTGCTCATATATTGTTTCTTAAAATTCTTCTGTGTCATCTAATTCCTTTTGGTACAATGACTCTATACTCCTTCCATCTTCTTTTAATGCTTCCTGAATCATTCATATTCTGCCCATACCATCCTTAAGCTTTTCAACTTGCAGCTTGAACTTTTTGTTCTTTTTTTTTTCATTATTCAGGGTTTTTTTAAATTTTTTTTATTATTAATTTCAATGAAAATTTTCAGAGACTTTGGACTTCCATTCATTCATTGTTGCACTTTTCTCCCTGTCCACCCCTCCCCCCATACACTCTTCTCTTTGAAAAGTAAAAGAAAAATTCTTTCATTATTTTATAATCCTTCCCCCCAGGTCCACTCCGCTATTGCAGCCTTCGCTCTAGACTCCTGTCCTGACAATAGTACCTAATCACATAAACAGTTTTCTCCCTCATCTGTTTCAATGCAGTGTACATTACCGAACCCATCTTTCTCAGTCTCTCCCCAACCCCAATGTCAGTCCTGTTTTACAACAGTGGCACGATGCAGTATTTGTCCTTTTTTGTGACTGATATCATGTCCTCCAGGGTCACCCATTTTAAATAATATTGCATGAGTTCCTTGTTTTTCAATGCAGCGTAGTATTCCATTGTGTGAATATACCAGTACTTGTTCTTTAGTTCCTTCAGTTTAAGAAATGCTGAGCGAGTTTGACCCTTTTGATTTTCTGACTCTTGATTCTTGCACATGTCATTATAATACTTTGCCTTATCTTCCCAAGATGCCCTTTGAAATCTTATATTCAGCTCCTTAACTTCTTGACTTCTGCCCTTTGTTTTGTCTTCTCAGCGCTCTAGTGCCATATTCAGAGTCTTCTCTGACATCCATTTTGGTCTTTTCTTCTTCTTCCTTCTTTGTAATGACTTTTTTATTATTATTATTTTTGTGTGAGTGTACCGTCAAATCAGATCTGACTGGTACAGGAGGAGATAGATTGTCCCTCCTTCCCCGGCAGAGCATCTGATGGATTCGAACCGTGCGCCTCTGGGATTGTAGTTGCAGTTCCTTGCCACTAGGCCACCAGACCTCCCCTGAAATGACTTTTTGCTTTCTTCATGAACAACATTCTTGATATCTTCTCACAGCTCATCTGGTCTTCGTTCATTAGTGTTCAAGGCCTCAAATCTACTCCTGGGATGGTTTTTAAATTCAGGGGGCATAGACTGAGGATCAAATTTTTATTCATGTGATTGTGATTTAACCTTCATTAGCTTTAATTTGAACATGCATATGAGTAGTTATAAACGGTTCCAATTAAAAGTAGCAGTTCTATATTATTTTTAAAACCCCACCAATTCTCTAGCTTTTAGTCATTTATCTTACATGATATACTCTGTAATTTATTTCTCAGTGGTTTTCCCTCTTCATGTCCCTGGGAGAGCATGTGAGCGCTTCCATGAATTGAAAAAGTAGGCCAGACTTTTTCTGACAGGAAATAAGTCCGAACTGGTTCACTGATCAGGTTGCATGGAGGACATTTGCCATAAATAGAATGAGCTAGATCTGCAACTCTGAGGTTCTGATGAAAATATATTTAAAATGATGGCATGCTGAAAGCATTTTATCAAAAAGCGCTACATTGGGGACCAAAAAACCCCCACCATAATGAAATTAATATCTAGTGTTCCTAGCACCTTTAGAATATCTCAGAACCAGCAGAGTGCTACTAAAGGCCAGAGAATCATGAATAAATCAGGCCAGAGAATCATGAATAAATGACAGTGGATAGGGAGTTTTCTGGTCAACTCCCTAGAAGTTGAGATGGACTGGGTAACAAATCTTTGTTTACTAGCAGCACCCAGACGCAGCACCCAGGCACACGCTGGGAAGAAGGGCATCCGGACCTAGAGGCACATGGTCCAGGCCAGGCCAGGAGCTATGTGGAGTTGCAGCACCCAGATACATGCTGGGGAACCTGCAGGCCTGGAGAACCATCTTTTGGGGTACAGCACTTGTCTGTCAGATCCTGTACTAAAGTGGAACTCACAAATTAAAACAGAATAGAAAGAAGGATTGGCCATCCTCTTCTGAAATGACAGACCTTAGAAAGCCCTATAAACAACAGAGCACACTTAGACACTTACACTATTAGAAAGAGCACTGGAGACTGAGCCTTTGTACTGGGAAATACAAAAATCCTCCTTTGGAATGCAAATCAAAACCACAATGAAATGCCATCTCACTCCAGTAGCAGTGGCAAAGTTTAACAGGACAGCAAGTAATAAATGTTGGAGAAGGTGTGGCAAGATAGAAAGTCTTATACATTATTAGCGGGATTGTAAAATGGTACAACTGCTCTGGAAGGCAATTTGGCACTTCCTTGGAAAGCTGAGGGTAGAAATTCCATAAGACCCAGCTATTTAATTGCTTGAAATATGCCCTGAGAAACTGAGACTGAAATGGAGACTTGTACACAAATGTTCACAGCAGCGTTATTCACCATCACAAGAACATGGAAACAGCCCAAATGTTCAACCACAATCGAATGAATTGAGAAATTATAGTACATTCACGCAATGGAATACTACGCAGCACACAGGAGCAAAGATTTTGTAAATTACTACCTAACTTAGGAGGGACTGGAGAGCTTTATGCTGAGTGAACTAACTCAGGCCCATAAGGACAAATACTGTACAAGACCATTATTGTAAAATGTGTATGAGGATCCCAGCAGGGAAGGGTGGAATAAGAGGAGTGGAAGAAGGTAATCACAGGGTCACACAATCTGACGAAGAGATTTAAGGAAATGGAAAAGATTTAGTGTGAAAAACTGTATTTGAACTTTGTAAATAAACCAGTATAAAATAAAATTTTAAAAATCCTCTCATAGGAGCAGGGTCTCCTGACGCTCAGTGTGGGAACTGACGGGAAGAGGACAAGGATGACACTCGGGCTCCATCATCTCGCTGAAGGAGCCATCTCCAACCCAACGCTCCTTTTATGCGTAATAGTCGTCTATAAAAGTTTGTAATATACATTTGATTTTTTGAAAAGTATTTGTAAGGCTTACTTAATCCCAAAGATATCATTATAAAATAGTTCTGGTCAGAGGAAAAATTTTTTTCATTTGACTTGCATAAATATTGTGCTGTTTCTGGAGGACCTACCACCCAGGATGCCAAACAATCACCTCTGTCCCAGACTGAAGCACCCTAGGAGTTCAGGCAGCCCTGGTGTAGCCACCTGTCCCTGCGTCCTGCCAAGGCCTGTTGGTCACCAGCATTAGGGTGCATTTCCAAGGCAGCAGACCCTCTCCTAGGCCTGCTGGCCCTTTATCCAACATACAAGCTGAATGTAGATGAAACATCCCCAGCCCCTCCTTTACACTGAGAATGCAAACGATGCCAGTGGGTTAGTGCAGGAGGGCTGAGATCCCAAAGCTTGTTTGGAGCTGAAATGCTTCTAAGCAAAGTCAGAGGAGGGTGACCTTCAAATCAGTGTTTGTTTTTCTCCTTTTGCCCAGAACTAATCAGCTTAGCACGGATGCCTGGGTGACCCGGGGAGATAGGGAATTCATCTCGTCCTGCAGCTCACCTTTTATAGTTATTTATTCTAGGGCTTTCCTGAGTGCATGCTAAGGAACCATATGAATTTTTCCAGTCATTAACGGAGTATTCTTTAAATGTCTCCAAAGAGAAGCTGACATTCTCATTGTGGCATATGTCACGCTGCTTTATACTGAACTCCAGAGTAGAAATGCTGACTTGAGGTGGAATGTAGCCACTTCCAGGAGGAGAGCGTCCCGTATCTCTCCCATCCATCTGTGGTCAGCTCAAGGCACGTCTGGGTATTGGCACTGCGTCCTATCAGCTCCCATCACCTGCACAGCAGAAACTGAGATGAAAGTAATCTCTTTAGGATTACCTGTCTGTGTTTGAATTGAAGACTAACACATTGCTGTGAACAAAGCTGGCTCCCTGTGACAAAGTGGGTGACTGCACCACTGTTGCAGAAAGAAAGAGATGATTCTTGCATCAAATTTGTGTCTGTTCTCATTTGATGCCTCCTGTCCCTATAAACCATACTCGGGAGAAATGGGTAAGAGACTTGAGGAGAAGCAGTTTGTCTTGGTCGGGTTGTCTGCTTAAGTCAAGGAGAAGTATATCTGTCCCCCCAAAGATTTAAAACTCGGTGATTTGCTTACAGGACAACTAGCAACCATGTATGGGAACTCAAGGTGGGGAGAGCCGAGGATGGGAAGGGGCGAAACCGCAGTGTTGCACTGTTTGGTAAGTGGAAGGGGTGGGGAGGAAATGGAAAGGATTTGGGTGAAAAGACAAGGTAATGATGAGCCAGGTCTAATAGTGATTAATTTCATAAAACATAACGCATGAGAATGATTGTATGAAACACAATATGAATGAAGAATGGTGTGAAACACAACATATACAAACTTTGAAAGAAAACTGATTTAAAAAAACATGCATCTGTTGGAATTAGCTGCTGAGCACAGCTGTGGACAGACGGGACCCTTGACCCCGGTTTTCCTGTACCTGGTCAGCTCTCAGGGACAACCTGTTTCCCTCTTCCTTGGTTGCCTCCGGCACCCCTCATTACAATCCTCACCCCAGAAAGCAGGCAGCAGAAGCTGGAGCCATAGGAAGCTACCAGACGTGCTGTACAATAATGAGGACAGGGTGACCAGCCTCCTGGATGCCTCATCCCAGGCTTTTATCAAAGGTGGCAGCACTTCAGAGCGCTGGGACAATGGGGTGGCAATGGAGGGGCAGACTAACATGACCATACACTAGGTTTACCTCCAGATGAGAAACAACTGACTTAGGAAGAATCTTGTCTGAAAACCAAGGACTAGGGTTCGAATTTGTTCTCCCAAATAAAATGTATCGAAATGAAGCTGTAAGACATATTTAAAAACAAAATTAACAGATTAGCTGGAAGGTTGAAAAAAACCTTCCATAGAGGGGATTCTAATTCATGCTGAGCCCACGTGTGTCAGAGGGGAACTCTGCTCTGGAGGATTTTCAGTCATGATGAGCTTTGGGAAGCGGACTGCCACACCTTTATTCCAAGACACCTCTTTCTTCCAAGATCCAAACTAGTAACCTTTTAGTTAGTAGTGGACCATACCCAAGGTCAACTAGCAGATTAGATACAGCCAAAGAGAGAATCTGTGGTTTGGAAGGTGGATCTGAGACTCCACAATGCAGCTCAGCGAGTAAGAGTAGAATAATGCCAAAGATTGGGAGACTGGAAGCTATATTGAAACAACAAAAAATAGATGCGTAGACATACAAGGACAGTTTCAAAACAAGTGATTGTGAAATTTAAGATTCTGAGCAGGACATTTTACAAACTGAAAGTGGGCATTGAGAATAATGATACACTTTTTTTAGTGCTTATTTATTATTGATATCTAAACTAACTCCATTTTTATGTGAACCTTTAAATAACTTAAAATATTTTTAAAGTTCAAATAGCAATTTAATACGTACAATAACATAAAATTATACTGATTTTCTAAACATTAAAAAACAAAAGGCAAATGGTCATTTTTGCATATATGTACATGCTCTCACTGTTTCTTAGCCAGGTATGCCAGCTCTCAATCAAAGCAAAAGGAGACAAGAAAAAAGAAACAAGACCCAAATGGTGTTAAAAGGGCAGACTGTAAAGTGCAATTTAAAACACACTGTTGTCCTGTCCTGTATAGAAGCCCCTGCATCCGTCTCCACAGAGGGCGCCATTATGGAGTAAGTAGGTGGCCTCGTCTGAGGACTTCAGGCTTCTTTAGAAAAGGAGGTCCTTACTGGGAAACAGAGACACGATCCCAGAAGGAAAGGGAATGTGTTGGAAAAACTCAGAGGGACAACAGATGTAAATCAAAACAGCAGGTCGGGGCCATTGAGGTCTGGGGAGGGCTGTACAACTTCATCTCACATACTCTGGGTATTTTATTAGGATACCTTAGGAAGGGGCATCACGCTTGGAAAGTTGGAGGGTCAATGAAAGAGAGAAAGGAAGAGCCTCAATAAGACAGATGGATTGAGTGACTGCAACAGTGGGCTCAAGTGAGTGATTCTACAGACGGCACAGGACAGGGTTCAGATCTGTTGTTCATAGGGTCACTAAAGATCATAGCCAACTCAACGACACCTAACAGCAATAACAACTTCAATTCTACCGCACATCTATCAGTTTGTCATACTGTGGTGACTTGCTTTGCCCTCAAAAATTCGCACGAGCCCTCTAAAGTCACACACATGCTAAGTCCCTTTCTTTGCGATACCCTCATGAATGCGGTGACATAGTAATCAAGGCATTATCGGCAGCATCAGGATGGATGGTGAAGAGATTGAGATTGTACACAGCTTTAGTTGGCTTGGCTCCATAGTCAACAGTCTTGGCACCAGCAGCCAGGAAATTAAAAGGCGCATTGCCATAGGAAAGTCTGCTGTTAGGGACCTCTCCAAAG
>NW_006399978.1:2778226-2788317 GCF_000299155.1 Elephantulus edwardii | reverse complement strand
TGATTGGCACAGGACAGAGCGGAGTTTAGGGCTGTTGTACATAGGGTCGCTATGAGTCGCAGGCGACTCGACGGCACATAACAACAACAAACAACAGCCATGGAGTCAGAACTGAATCATAGCTCCTTGACTGGGTTTCCGAGGCTGTAAACTGCACAGGAAGAGTGTTCATCTTTAGAGGAGCTACTAGCACACTAGAACCGCCAGAGAGGTGAAGCCTTGGGGTTAGCATCCGACCTCCCTGTGGACTGCACCACCACAGCTCCCTGGTCGGTGCATGTTGTTGTTATGAACCATCAAGTCAGAAACAACTGGCCCCTTCTAGCAAGTTTTCAGAGCCACAGGACGACACTACTCATATTTCTCCCATGGAGAAATCGGTAGGTTCGAATCTATTGTCTTTGGGTTGGAACACAACACTTATCACTGTGCTGTTGTTATAGGCCATCGAGTCACCAGTGACTCAGAGTGACCCTATGTGCAACAGCTCTGAAGCCTACCCTATCCTGAGCCATTCTCGCTGACTTCAACACAGCCAGCCCATTACCCCAGTTACTGAGTCAACCCCTCTCATTCTGTTGTTCGTCTCCTGCACTGTCCCTCCACCCTTCCAAGCACCATGTCCTTCTCTAAGGGAGACATGATGTCCCTCCTTCCTGGCCATGTGCCCAAAGTATGTGAGACAGAGCTTCAAAACCTGCTTCCAAGGAAATCTACCTCACCTGCTTCTAGATGCAAAACTTTGATGACTAGAGAATTTGACGGTCTGCACAGAATAAGCATGTGGAAGGAGATTGCCCTTCTTTCTCCCTCAGAGCAGCTGGTGGACTTGAACCCGTGGATTGGTAGCACAATTCCCTACAGACTGTACTACTTCCTAAGCGTATTTCACAGAGACCATGCAATTAGCTCCGGAGTCCTCACTTTGCATTCCTCTGGCCCGGGAGGTCTTCACCAGGTGGGGCTGCTCCCAGGCAGTAGGGATGAAGGGGCAACATGCGAACTTGAAGCCAACTAGGCCCTTCTCGACTCCTGTACCCACCTGCGCCCCTGCCATTCACAGAGCCTGGCCGGAACAGGCGTGTGGAGGACCTCCAGCCAAGCTGGCTCCCAGTGGCCCAGGGGTGCACACGCTCATGGAACGTTTACCCAAAAAGCCAGATCCTCGCCGAGTGCTCAGTGTAAATTCCTGGATATTGATGATGGTGATTCTTCTTTGAGCAGGAATTTGTTATTTACAGGAACTGGATCCTCACTCGCAGCCTAATTATCCCCTGATGGTGGGGTAATGGGCTGGACAGGACAGTGCAGCCCCAGCCAGCTTCCTTCTCGTGGCGTGGAGTTAATTGTGAGACCTGCAGGGCTTGGCAGCATTATTTTTTTTAATTTAAAATTTTATTTTGCTTGTGATTTTGGGGTTTTTCCCTTGTTGTGTACCCTCAAATCAGATCCGACTGGCATAGGAGGAGATTGCCATCCTCCCTTCTCCAATGGAGCATCTGGTGGATTCAAACCTCTCACCTTTGGGATTGTAGTGCAGCTTCTTGCCACTAGGCCACCAGAGCTCCCCTTTACTTGTGATTTTAAAGAACATTTACAGAGAAGTTAGATTTTCATTTACTCATTGTTGTACCTTCTACTTCCTCTCCATCCCTTCCCTCTCCCCCAGTTCACCTTTTTAAAAAAATATTCATTCACTGTTACTTACCTCTGCCATCCTGTCTTTGCAATGATGAACCTCTTATTCTGGGCTGTTCTCAGATGCATAATGTCTAATCATATATTCCTTTTAAATAGTTCTTTCCTTCATCTGTTCCAGTGGTTGGCAGCATTTTCTCCTCTCTGCTTTTCTGTAGAAAACATGGTAACTTTACTTTTGCCGAGTCCTCATAGGCTCAGTGTGCAGAGAAGGTGGTCGTAGTCGCTGGACCACCACTGGGGGTCATTAGAGGCAGAGAAAAGATCACTCATGGCTGCACAAACGTCGTAGTGAGTGAATCTCAGGGATCAACTACCTGGTGGCCAGGGATTCACATGAGGACTCCTCACTATATAGATGGGTGTCCAAGCTGGTGTTCAGTGCCCAGGATGATTGTGTTACATGGGTGTAACGTGACAAATATCAATGGTGCTGCAATCACTGATAAGCAGTTTCTCCAAACAATAAGCTAAAAGTACTAAAGACAAGCCTAAAAGTAAAAAAAAAAAAAAAAAAAAACCAAAACCAAAAAACCTATGGCTCCCCCAAATGAATGCATTGGTTTTATTTTTGTACCCATCTTACATTGCTTTAAAGCATAGCTATTAATAAGGTGATGATACTAGTTAAAAATTCTCCTTTTTCACCAAGTCTGTAGAGAGAGTTGTACTGCTGACCCTGAAGGCGGTGTCTCTCTGGTGGTTCAAATCCAGGAGAACGGGAATCCGGGAGAACGACAGACGATCTCCTCCAGTGTGATTTACAGCTTCCGAAATTCACTGCAGGGTGTTTCCATCAGGTTAGCAATGGGGTTTTTTGAGTTTCCAGACAAAATGACCTTTCTATATGCTTCATAATTTGCTCCTACTTTTCAGTACTGTCTACTTAAAACTCACTGCTGCCAAGTCAGAATCTACAGATAGCTGTCTGAGTCTCCGGGAGCTGATTTCAGAGGCTGTAAGTTGCACAGAAGAGCCAGACCTTCTTTGTCTTGTGGAGTTGTGGTGGATTCAAACTGCTGGACAGGTGCTGCCTCTGGGCTCGCCACACAGACTGTGGACCCCGTCCCCAGGGTGCCCACTTATCCACTAGGGAGAAATAAAGTAACTTACTGAAGCATTTCTCCATTGGTGCCCATCTCCTCAGCTGATTCTTTAAAAAACAAAAACAAACAATTACAGTAGTGTCGTATAGATAACTGTGGGAATAATTACTCGAGAGAGTCCGATATTAACCTCGCGACTACGCTTTGTTGCAGTTCAGTGAACTGGCTGTTGGTCTGGAGCAGAATGAACTGATACATCAAGGACACAGCTGTGCACACCCTAGGGATCCTAGTCAGAGACATTAGCGTCCACAGATAAGGCACGTGGGCCGTTAGGCCTATAGCCGTTTTTGTTTAGACACAGTAGGGTCAAAGGGGACCGCCTCATCTTGCCATTTCATTGGCCCGCCTCATCTTGCCCCCTCATGGGCCCGCCTCATCTTGGCATCTCGGGGCTGCCTCATCTTGTCGCCTTGTCTCCGACTCCTAGGTGGAGCTTTGTCCTTCCCCTGACTCTAGCTCGATACCTCTGGGTTTTCCCTTAAAGTTCCCTCGCCTTCATATTTTTCAGTATGGTGATGTACTCTTTTACTTTGTTTTCCCACTGCTGCTCCTAATAAACGATCTTATTATCGTATCTGTGTGTACATTATTGACTTTAGATCTGACCCTGCTAAATTAAGTGGCCACCTATATAAGTTGCTCCTTAATGTTACCATGCTATCTTCATGGTAATTTTGTTCTGGTGAAATATTACCTTAAGCTAAATTCCCAAGAGTCGGAAAACTGCACCAAAGCACATATTTATTTTGAAGATTTTTTTGGTATATACTGCTGATCATAACAAATTACCGTTGTTTGCAAGAGACTCTGTATTTTACTAAAAACAATGATAATTCAAGAGAATTCTCACTTCTCACCACTCCAGAGGATGAACGTCCAGATCAGGACCCTGTCTTCCTTTCCTGTTGTACCCTGGGTGTTCCTTGACTCTTGGCAATCCTAACACTGTGTCTGCCTTCCTCAATTTATGCATTTCTCTGTGTCTATGCTGCTCTTCCCATAACTCATAAGTGATTAGGTTTAGTAGCCAACCTATATAGGTTAGTGCAACCCTGGGAGCATGAACTATTTTTATTGAACTGCTAACCAGTGGGAGTTGAATGTATCCAATGGTGCCACAGAAGAAAGGCCTGCAATTTGCTTTTATAAAGATTACTGCCAAGAAAATGCTACGGAAGAGTTATGCTGCCACGTGGGTATAACACATGGGGTCTTCTTGAGTCAATCGACTTTACACCAATGGTTTTCTACGTTGATACAACCCCCAGCTAACTGATTCATCCTGGAGAGGGTTAAACCAGGCTACTCCTTGGAGGCAAGGGTTCTGGGGCTTCGTCTGACATACTTTGGACATGTTGTAAGGAAGGACAGGTCCTTGGAGAGGGACATCATGCTTGGTAAGGTGGAGGGACAGCGCAGGAGGGGAAGACCCTCTATGAGGTGGATTGATTCAGTGACTGGGGTAATCGGGATGGGTGTGTCAGAGGCAATGCGATTGGCACAGGACAGAGCAGGGTTTAGGGCTGTTGTACATAGGGTCGCTATGAGTTGCAAATGACTTGACGGCACATAACAACAAACACAACAACTGATTTTATTGTGGGAGGTGATTTCACGATATTAGAATAGAATACATCCACAGGTATGTTGTTAGGTACCATCAGGTCAGCTCTAATTCCTGGTGACCCTGTGTACAATGGAACATAACCCCATCCAAGCCTACATCAGCCTTACAATCTCTGCTGTGCATTGTTTCAACACAATGGTTCCAACCATCATGCAAAAAAAAAATCTCATTTTCAAAAGATTCACTCTTTGTAATAATAATACTAATCAACATTTGTTAAACTCTTTCTGTGTTCCTGATACCATAGGAAGCATGTTGCGTGAATAATCCTATTTTAATCTTTACAAGATAGTTGTTGTTGTTTGTTGTTGTTATGTGCCGTCAAGTCGCCTGTGACTCATAGCGACCCTATGTACAACAGCCCTAAACTCTGCTCTATCCCTTGCCAATCTTATTGTCTTATATACACCTATCCCCATTACCCCAGTGACGGAATCAATACACCTCATCGAGGGTCTTCCTCTCCTACACTGTCCCTCCACCCTCCCAAGCACGATGTCCCTCTCCAAGGACTGATCCAGCCTTGCAATATGTCCAAAGTATGTCAGTCAAAGCTTCAGAATCCTTGCCTCCAAGGAGCAGCCTGGCTTCACCCTCTCCAGGATGAACTTGTTTGTTCTCCTAGCAGTTCATGGTATATTCAATACTCTTCTCCAGCACCACAGCTCAAAGGCATCAATTCTCCTTCTATCATCCCTAGTCATTGTCCAGCTCCCTGATGAATAGCAAGTAATTACAAAACCATGGCCTATATCAGGAGCACCTTAGTCTACAGACTGATATGACACACAACCCACAGACAATATTCATGTTGATGAGATATAGAAAGTAACAGGCAAAGGCAAGTTTGGGAACACTCAGGACACAGTACTTGAGTCAGGACAGCTTCTGCTCATGTGTGCTCACAGGCAGGCCTCTCTCTGACCTCAGCATTGGGGCCCGGCCTTTGTCCTACTTGCGTAAGTGTTACGCAGCTCTGTCATTTCTGCTTATTGGGTACCAGGAGCAACACTGCTTTGCCAGTAAGCTTGGACCAGGAGGTGCTTGGCTTTAGTTCTGTGGGTCAGCTGACCTACTCTGTGCCCGCAAACACAGAGAAAACTCAGGGGTCTCGGGCTAGAGTTGAGGGAAGGACAAACACCATCTAGGAGTTGAAGCTGAGGCAGCAAGATGAGGCAGCCCCATGAGGTGCACTGGTGAGGCAGCCGGATGAAGTGGTAAGATGAGATGGCCAATGAGGTGGTTCTCTTGACCAGGAACCCACAGCTCTGTCTCCTACCATTTCCTGATCTTGGCCTTCTCTCCTGCCCCTACCAGTGTCACTGTCTCGTCTGTGGTGTCTTGCCATCTTAGGGTGTCTCCTAACTTTGAGAGAGGCCTGTCTGTGAGCGCACATGAGCAGAAGTACTGTGTGCTGAGCCTAATACAAGGCAGATCTCACCTGCCCCTTCACCATCCTATACTGACTCAAAGGTGAATCTCTTATAAATAGCGTATAACTAAAAGTTTAAAAAGTCAATGTGATAATTTTACATACAGAGAGAATCGACTGCATGTGTTTACAACAGAGGGTAGGAAAGCAAGACATGGATGGATGGATGGATAGACAATGAACACTTTACTGTAGTAAGTGGAAGGACAATGTGGAATGAATGGACAATGAGACATTGTGTAAATTGTAATTAACAATATGGAACAAGACGTACATGACTGGGGTAAAGCTGGGAAGTGGATTACACACAAGTAGAACAGTTACTGAGGATTGATAGAGATGGGAGGGGAGGGAGGGGACAAAGCAGAGATTAGCCAATGGGTGGGCGGGGAGAAGGGAAAGGCAAGATGGGAGGATTTGACGAGATGTAATGATCAGTTATAACTACGTTATAAAACAAAATGTATATAACTGAAAAACAATAAAAATTCAATCTGATATTTTTAATCTTTTAATGAAAAGCTTTATCGATTTACGTTTGTGGTGATTTCTGATACATTTAGTTTAGTTGATGCCTATTGTATTTCCAGATTTTCCTCCCCACCAAGTGCATTTTTGCCCTTCTCTTTGCTGCTTTAGGTTTGACTAATTCTTCCTTGTCAGTTATACTCTGCATTACTATCATTTTGGAGAGTACTTTAAAACTTTCAAAGTTTCTGTCTACCTGGAAGAGTTTTGCTCAAACTCTTTAATCTTTTTAAATATATGGAGTTCTTACATCTGGTCACCAGCACCTCTGCTTAGAGACTATTACTGACTACATTTTTTGTTGTAACTTGTTAATTTTTTTTACCTCAAAAGTAGATTTATTATTATTATTATTACTACTACTACCGTGTTTGGGGAGCTCTGGTGGTTTAGTAGTAAGGAGTTCAAGACAGAAGTATGTGGTTTGAATCCACCAGGAGCTCTGCAACTGGAAAGTTGAGCAATCTCTTTCTGTATGATTTACAGCCCCTGAAAACCCACTGGAGGATCAGCTATGGACTGGTTCCAACTATACGATGTTACAACAACAACATACTACTCAACTTTTCCCAGGTTTTTATTTCCACACTTCAGTATTTCTTTTTGTATCTCAAACTTTCCTTCTGGGATTGTTTTCCATCTTTAGACTTTTTCTAATTTTTTAGAAACTCCTTAGGGAAGTTTATATATGGTACATGATCTTGACATTTTTTTTTTCCTGAACAGAATGTATTTCTCTCTCGTTCTTGATAGTTTCTCTAGTAGCCCAAATCTACTCTGACAGTGATTTTTGCAAAGTGTTTTGAGAATATTCTTTCTTTTTCTGTGGTAGCTGTTAGTCCCCTTCTGTCCTTTTGTGAATCCTGCCTTTACTCTCTGGTAGCCTTGGGACTGTCTTTACTTCTGTTCTTCTGCTGTTTCACGTTTACTGTTCAGGTGTGGATTTCTTTTTATGTAGCCTGTTGAGACTCACTGAGAGCATTGCTGTCTTCAAAATTCACTCCAAATATCTCTTTAAGTAGGATCTCTTCTTCATTTTCTGTTCTCTCTCTTCCTGCATTATTTATCAGATAAAGGGTGGCACAGTGTGTTGTGTGTTGGATTGCTAATCAAAAGGTGAATGATTCCAATCCACCAGCTGGTACGTGGGAGGAAGATGAACAGTCTCCTCCCACAGAGACTGACCGCCTGGGAAACCCCATGAAGGGCGGCCAAGAGTCAAAGTCAACTCAGCAAAGCTGAGAGGACGTTCTTAACAGTGCTTCCATTTTCTATCCTTTGGCTTTCTGAGCTGCATTCTGAGTCACATATTCAGATTCCTCATCCAGTTTACTTTTGTCTTGTGTGTGATTTGGTATTTAATAATGACATTTCTAATTTCAATTACTTTCTCAAAGTCTCCACTGTGGAGGCTGATGTGTGAAACAGATTCTGAGAGGTGGAAAGCTTTGCATCGGTTGAGGGTCAGGTGTGTAATGTTTGGTTGTTGTTGGGTTTTTTGTTTTTTTATTTCATTCACAATTGTGTGCAAGCTGATTGGATTTGATAGATTTAGCTAATGAGCTATGAGTGGAAAGCCACTTGTTCAGAGTCAACAGGACCTGGTGGAGGGCGCTGGCATTTAAAAGTCATTTGGGCCCACAGGTCTGCAGCCCTGGGCCTGGTGTTAATTGTGTTTGGTATAGATATTTTTCTAAGTGGTACAGCACTGGTCTGTCAATTCACTGTACTGAGGTAACTTGGGGTTGCTGTGATGCTGAATGCTGTGCCACTGGTGTATCAAATACCATAATGGTTTCTCATGGTGGACAGTGTTTGGTGGAGCTCCCAGGTTAAAACAGTCTTGGAAGCAGGAGTGGCATCCGCTTCCCAAACAACATTCCTCTGGAAACTATGAACTTAGAGAAACGACAATAGTTATAGAACAAGGTTCAGGTCTTTTGTCCATAGGGTCACTATGAGTCGTGTTCAACTTGATGGCACTTAACAACAACAACAACAACAACAACAACCACCTAATTTCCTTTTTATAGTATTTTTTTACTTTGTCACAATGTAATGCTTTTATTTCTGTACTTATTAATTGTAAGTACTTACAATCAACTCATTGTTGTTGAATGGGAACTGACTAAGCCTATCTGACAACAGGTTTTCAGAGACTCGAGTGTCTGTCTCAGAGGTCAGGGTGACATAGGACAGGGCAGTTTCAGAGCTTTTTTTCATAGAATGGCTATGAGTCAGAGGAGACTTTTCAGCACATAAAACCAAAATTGTGTGGGAGGAGAGTGTCTATTTTCCATTGAGGAACAGTTGGTAGACTCAGACCTCTTGCTTTTGGGTGTTGGCAACACAAGTCCCTAGACCACCAGAGCTCTGTGTAAGTACTCTGTCTATATTTTGTTTATTCCAATATCTGAAGTTGTGGATTAGAGTCTACATTTTGTTGTGTCTGTTGATTCTTGACCCTAGTACATTTTCTTCTCTATGTGTCTGATGATCTTGAATTGTGTACTTATGTTCACATATGAAGGAATTCTTGGAAACATCTGTGTGTTTCTTCAGAAGATTTTGTTTGCTTCTGCCACACCTAAGACAAGCCACTTTGAAATGTATGTATATGGTGGTGTTGTGTGTCATGGAGTTGGAACTGACTCATAGCAGACCCATTAGTGGGTTTAAAGATTAAAATTGAAGGCGTACAAACACATACACACTAAACATATATAGTGTATATGCTAAATAGGAGGTCTAGTGGCCTACTGGCAAGAAGCTATTCTGTAATCCATATGGCACTTGGTTTGAATTCACCAGCTGCTCCAGGAGAGAAGGATGGGCAATGTCCACCCATGTGATTAACTGCCTTTGGAAATCCACTGGACAGTCAACTGTGGGTCGGTTCCAACTTGACGTGATACACAGCAACATGCTAATATATATATATGTATCCTATCCTATTATATATCAATATATATACACACACACATATATATACATATAAATATATATACACATATACATATGTATACATATACGCATACACACACACAAATATATATATAGTGGCCTAGTGGCAAGAAGCTGAGCTACAATCCCAAACACATGATTCAAGGCCACCGGCTGCTCTGTGGGAGAAGGATGGGCAATCTCCTCCCATGCAATTAACTGTCTCTGAAAACCTGCCAGAGGGTCAACATATTCATACATACATACATACATACACACACACACACACTTGTGTGTGTGTGTGTGTGTGTGTGTGTGTGTGTGTATAGTAAATATGCTGGAAAGTCTGTTGTCAGGGACCTCTCCAGAGTATTGAAGAGCAGCGATGTCAGTCTGGAGACTAAGGTGCGCCTGATCAGGGCCCTGGTCTTCATAATTACTTGCTATGCAGCGAAAGGCTAGACAACGACTAGGGATGATAGAATGTATATATCTAGGGAGCTTTGGTGGCATAGGGGCAAGAACCTGCATTGCAATCTCAAAGGCAGGTGGTTCGAATCCACCAGATGTTCCACTGGAGAAGGAGGGGCAATCTCCTCTTGTGACAGTTGGATCTTATTTGACAGTTGTTGTTGTTGTTGTTCTTGTTATGTGCCGTCGAGTCGCTTGCAACTCATAGCGACCCTATGTACAACAGCCCTAAACTCTGCCAATCGCACTGTCTCTGACACTCCCATCCCAATTATCCCAGTCA
>NW_006399978.1:2768950-2777521 GCF_000299155.1 Elephantulus edwardii | reverse complement strand
TGACCCCACATTTCTCCTCATAGAGCCCAGCCTCCTGGATAATCTGTTCTGCATACAGGTTGAAAAGGTATGGAGACAGGACACATCTCTGGTGCATGCCTTTCCCAATTTTGAACCATGCAGTGTTTCCTTGCTCTGTTCTGACAACTGCCTCTTGGTCCAAGTATAGGTTTCTCATTAGCACGGTCAAGTGTTCTGGGATTTCCATTCTTCTCAGAGTCAGCCACAACAGTACATAACACATTTTTTTAAAAAGAAGAAGAAGGACAAGGAGAAGGAGGAGGAGGAGGAGAAGGAGAAGAAGAAGGAGAAGGAGAAGGAGAAGAAGAAAGTGTTTATCTATCCATCTGTTATCTATCTATCTAGTGGTCTAGTGGCAAGAAGCTGCACTGTAATCCCAAAGGCACTTGGTTTGAGGCCACCAGCTGCTCCATGGGAGAAGGATGGGCAATTTCCTCCTGTGCAATTAACTGCTTCTGACTACCTGCTAGAGGATCAGCTATGTGTGGGTTCCAACTCGATGGAACACAACAATAACAACAACAACAACAACAATATCTATCTACATATTGTGTGTGTGTGTGTGCACTTTAAATTTTAAACATGTATGAGCATAGGCTTATGATTGGAAATTCCCACGGGATACTTTTTCTTTTATTCTTCCTATATGGATTGAAGCTCAACATCAAGAAAACAAATATTCTCACCACTGGGCCGATTGACAGCATCATGGTAGATGATGACGAGATAGAGATTGAGATTGTTGACAGCTTCAGTTTGCTTGACTCTATAGTCAACACTCTTGGCACCAGCAGCCAGGAAATTAAAAGACGAATTATATTGGGAAAGTCTGCTATCAGAGATGGCTCCAAAGTACTGAAGAGCAATGATGTCAGTCTGCAGACTAAGGTGCACCTGATCCAGGCCGTGGTCTTTGCAATCACTTGCTATGTATCAGAGAGCTGGACAATAACTTCTTGTTGCTGTTGTTAAGTGCCGTCGAGTCGCAGGCGACTCATAGCAACCTTATGAAGGAGAGTCCTCGATGCTTGGGTGCCTTTCTTCCTCTCTCCAGGTTCATAGGGTTTCTGGAGGCAAGCTATTATGGAAGTGGATGCCACTCCTCCTTCCAAGCTTGTTTTCATCGGGGAGCTCTACCCCACTCTCTATCTGCATTGGGTAACCATCCATTAAGGCATTTGACACATCAATGTCACAGTGTTCAGCCTCACAGCAATCACAAGTGACCGCTGTATGGCAACTTGTACATCATGGCTATATGACCTAGAGGAATGTCTGAACAAAAACAATGAAGGACAGGCCCGAGGGCCACGGATTAAAAGTCACCCACCTTTGGCTTGGTAGCATTGCTTTCTGTCCACTGGGCCAGCGGATCTCTCTCTCTGTGTTGATGTTATTGTTGTTAAGTGCCGTCGAGCTGGACAATGACTAGGGATGATAAAAGGAGAATTGATGCCTTTGAGCTGTGGTGCTGGAGAAGAGTATTGAATATACCATGGACTGCTAGGAGAACAAACAAGTTCATCCTGGAGAGGGTGAAGCCAGGCTGCTCCTTGGAGGCAAGGATTCTGAAGCTTTGTCTGACATACTTTGGACATATTGCAAGGCTGGATCAGTCCTTGGAGAGGGACATCATGCTTGGGAGGGTGGAGGAACAGTGTAGGAGAGGAAGACCCTCGTTGAGATGGATTGATTTAGTCACTGGGGCAATGGGGATAGGTGTGTCAGGGAAAATAAGATTGGCACAGGACAGAGCAGGGTTTAGGGCTGTTGTATTTGATGGGCACATAACAATAACAATACCAACAATAACATATACAGATTTGAAAACTCAAACAAGCAAATATCAACTATCCTCATGATTTTACTCTGATGGGCAGGGTTTTCCCTGTTTTACCACTGAAGGTATCCCCTTTTAATGTTCTTGGCTTACCAGGGGTTTCTGTTCTGGCTTCCTCGTACAGGCTCCAGACTTTTTCTCCTGCTACTTCTCTGGGGTTTGTTTCACTTTTTTTTTAAGTTGAGATTTTAACAAACGTTAACAGAAAACTTGGATTTCCATTCACTCATTGTTGCACATTTTCCTCCCTACTCTGCCCCAGTTCATTTTCCCCTTTTCATTGTTGCACAATTCCCCCTCTGTCCCCTTTGCTATGCACCTCTTATTCTGGACTGTTGTCATGCAAATAATACCTAATCATATATTCCTTGTCTGGGTTTTGTTAAAGCTCCAGTTCCTCACCTCAGATTACCTTTAGGACAAGCAGCAGTTCAGTACTAATTTGTCTGGCTTATTTTGCCCTCTGCATTTGAATATTCCTCTTCTATAGTTCTCAGTACAAACTTGAATTGAAAAACTATCTTAAAAACTCATTTTTAACTTTAGATACTCTCTAGGGAGACATTTTACCCCTATCACCTTCTCTGCTATGTTGCTACCATGACTCTTAAGAATTCCAAAATTTTTACATTGAGACTACCTTGTAAGCCAACCTTCTACCCAAGCACTCAAAGCAACACACAACAGGCTCTTTCCAGCTCCATAGTCTTCTCTCCGGCTGTGCTTTAGCCAGCCAGAGCCAGAAATATCCTTTCCAACCCTCAATCCTGGCGGGGGGTGGGGAATTGTTCTACAAAGTCACCCTCTCTACTACACCCTTGTGTCTTTCCTCAGTTTGATTCTGTTATTGGGGCCACTTATGCACTTGATTTGCTTGTCCTTGTCATTGCCAAGCAGCTGGGGCTGTGAGAACAAGCCATGGTCTCACTCCCACCCCAGCCTCCAGCCCAGAGCTGGCCCCATTCTGCCTGTTCACATGAGTTCACGGGGAGATTGTTCTGTGCGGGGCAGGTTGGAAGCAGCCTTGTTTACAGTCCTTCTCTATAGACCAGCTCACACTCTGTAGCTCTGGCCTTTCTTGTATGAGTTATTGTCTGTGTTCATGTGAGTCTTCCCAGAAGATGATGGGTTTGGGATCTGCACTGGTGGCCGTCAAGCCCAAAGAGGCTCTAAGATCTTGGCCTGCTCATTTGCAAAGCAAGGGTCAGTGGCATTGAAATGTCCTTCCGGCCCCCTGAGAAGAGAGAGTCCACACGCTGGCCCATCATGCTCGTGGTCCCACTCTGCTACCCTGTGAGGCAGCTGTGAGGACAGCCTGCCTGAGGGACCCGAAGCAGCCCTGATTTGTCCTAAAAAGGCCCCTTAATAGAAACAGCAATTTAATTTGTCACAGGCGGTTTCTTGCCGCATCCAGCCTTCATTAGTTAGCTAATGTGGCAGCGAGGAGTAATGGGATGGACCGCCTGGAAACAGATGGCACTTGGTACCAGTAGAAAGGTGTAATTATATGGCCATTCCCCAAAATGTGCTTCCTGACCATTTGTCCCTGTCCCGGTCCCTCCAGCTCCCCTGTGAAGTTGGTAACCGGGTTATTGAATTCACAAACCTGTCTGGGAAACTTCTGAGAGGAGCCAGGCTTACACTCAGTCACCTTTTCCTTCCCACCTCCCGGCTGCTTTAGGGGAGGAGGGTGGCGTGGGATGAGGGCAAGGCCCCAGAAGTGCAGTGTGACACCAACGTTGCAGGAGACCTGGCAAGCACCCTTCTCTGGCCACCTTCCTTTCAGGTGGGCACCCTCCTCTATACCCCTCTCTCGTCTGGCACAAATGCTGCTCTGAGTGAATGACGTGCCAAAGATACCTCAGGCTCCAGGTGCCCGTTAGGCTGGGACTGCCTCAGCAGTGAGAATCAGGACAACGGGTTCTTCTCCCTTCAGACCCAGGCCTGCCTGGAACAGCTATGCCAGCCGTGTGTCCCCACTGAGGAACCAGGGAGTGCCAAGGTGAGCAGCATTCAATCTTGGGGCAGGCTTCCTCTGTGGCAGCAGAATTGTGCTCTAGCAGGGTCTTCAGTGATTTGTCGTAAGCAGACTGACCAGTCCTATCTTGTGAGGTACCTCTGCGAGGACATGAATCGCTGAACTTTGTTAACAGCTGAGAGTGTCAACGGTTTGCCCCACAGAAGGACTCCTTTGAATTAGAGCCCACCTTTAAAATGGATTACCTCCAAAAATACCGGGGCAGACACTTGTCTAAGGAGAGCTTTAGCTCGGCTGTGGGAAGGTGAATCTGGGGACAGGGTGGCTCCTGGTATGAATTACCTGAGAGGTTGTGGGAACGCAGCTCCCAGCAGACCCTGGGAAGCTCTGTTCCTCATTTTACAGCCCAAAGTGTCCCGGTTAGCTACTGCTGTGTAACAAACTGCTCTCCAGCTTAGTGGCATAAAACAAGTGACAATCATTTTATTACTTTCCCTGGTTTCTGTGGGTCAGGATTCTGGAGGGGCTTGGCTGAGATTTTTGAGTTGGAGAATATAGTCTGTTCCATGAGAAGACTGTCATAGGGCTTGAAGGATCCTCCTGCTCCCCCTTCGCAGGGCCTGGGCAGCAGCTCCACACTGTTTGAGAGTGTGAGCTAAAAAAAGCCTTTGGGAAGATGGCCCCTGTTGCCTCCCAGCTTCACTGGCCACTGGCTGCTCCATCCTGTTCACCTGCATGGCCTCCAGGACTAGGTGTCTGTGGATGAGCATGCCTCAGGTGTGAACACAGGTGCCATACTCTCGGATGTCAGGGGCCAGCATCCTTCTAACCAGCACTTTGGGGTTTTCTAGCCAATGTTTTATGCAAGGGCCATGTGGCCTTAACTCTTTTCTTCCACCCCATGACTTTGTAAATGGAACTCTGCTTGCTGGGCCTCCAGCTGCTTCCAGCCATGTTTCATTCACAGCTGAGATACCAGACCCCTGTTTTCCTGCTACCACACCATTCAGTCACAAGGTGTCCTTATCACTCCCCTTGTGGAAATTAATGTCCTGGAAGAAGTGACCACAACCCACTTCAGAATGCCAAACGCATTAACAGGTCCTCACTTATTCAGAACCAGGCAGACAGAGGGTGACTTGGAGCAGAGGCCTCGTCTGGGAAGTGCTGGGCAGCATGGAGGTGTAGAGGCAGGGAAAGCGTGACCTGTTAGGACGTGACACTTCAGGCAACCTGATGAGAGCTCACCCAGCCCGTTGGTGGTTACTGTTAGACACTGTTGACTCCAATCTGACATATGCAGGGCAGAATTGTGCTCTCGACAGTTTTCAAGATGGATCGCCAAGCCTGACTTTCAGGGTGCTTCAAAACCTTTTGTTTGTCGAGTAATTCAGCTGCATCCCCCAGGAACTCCCTGCCAAGGACCTTCTACATGCAGAGCTCCAGACTGGGTCCCAAGGGAAAAGCCAAGGTGACAGAGACACTGTCCTTGCAGGACAGGAGGTTGTGGTCTCATGAGGGTGAGATGCCCCAAATCCAGCAAGGTTGTGGGAAACAGAGACGTGAGTCCACGCTGGGTTCTAGGCGGCTCTGAGCCTGGCTGCAGCCTCTCCTCCCAGTCTTAGGCTCACCCTCTGGGTTCTACCACATTCATCACTTCCTTGTGACACTCACTGAGTATTGTGTTCCCACTAAATGTGTGTTGAAAGTTTAACCCCAATGGCTGTACGCGTGATCCTGTTGGGTTTTCTTTGTCCTATTAAGTCAGTGTAGAGTGTGTTCTGAACCTTCCACTGCCTCGTTACAAGGAGCAGCACTGGCACAGGTAAGAAGCCCAAACATGGGCAGAGGCCACGTGGGGATCCTGTGGGGAACCAAGGATCACGGGGGCCTCAGAAGCAGAAACAAAGACTATCTTCCAGAGCCGATAGAGTATTCCTCTAAGACTGATGCCCTTAATTTGCACCACTAGCCTCCTGAATTATAAGAAAACAAATTTCTGTTCTTTAAAGCTCCCCCACGTGTGGCATTCCTGTTACATGGGCACAAGGAGACTAAGACATTATCTGACTTCTTTGTGTTGCTTGCTGTTTGTATCCACACTACCTCCTGAGTCCAGGGAGGCTGTCATCACTTCTTGCTGTCTACTTGGAACTGACTTATAACTGATCTGCCAGTAGGTTTCTGAGGCTGTAAATCTTATGGAAAGAGACTGTCCATCTTTGTCCCACAGAGTCGGTGGTGAATTTGAACTGCCAGAAACATGGCCTTCAAGTGAGCAGCATGCCTCCCTACAGACAAGGCCAGCACAGCCCCAGGGCAGGCAGTGTCGCCCCTGCCCTATGCTGTATCCCAGCCTAGGGCAGTGTCAGGCTCAAAGTCGGCTCAGGAAAGGTTACAGCATATGAATGAGAGGCAGGCAAGTATGCTACCTGGAGGGATGGGGCCCTGGGTGTGGCTTGAGATGTGTCTGGCAAAACCTGCACTCCAGGACAAGGAAAGTTATCAGGACCTCTTGGGCTGAATCTGGCTGAGAAGCCATCCTGCCCATGTCACAACACCTTCACCCATTTTCTAGTCTGCCAGCCCCCTGGATAAAGGACTGCTCCCAAGGTTTTAATCTTTGGGGTCCTACTTTCTAGATTGGGACCTCCATTCCTCCTGCTTCTGATTCAGCCCCTCCCCCTTATCCTTTCGAAATACATCTGGCCAGACCTCTGCACAGGGCAGACTGGGAACTGAGGTCCTCACACTGCTCCGACAAGTGGGGAGACTGAGATAGGAACAAGGTTGGCTTTGGGGTAATCCTCAGAAGGGTTGCCTGTTTCTCTCACATATTGTCCACACAGTCAAGTGTCCATTTTCACCTGGTCTGGTTTAGGAGGACTAGGTGTCCCCTCTCAGCTCCTTCTCTCCCTCCTCCCTCTCACCATTCCCCTACCCCTCATCAACCTGTCCCTTACCTGCTGCAGAGACCCAGCCCTGGAGCTCTGGAGAGTGAGTCCCTCCCTGGCAGGGCCCTGCCTTTGGGACACACCCCTGTCTATCCAGCGCAGCAGTGCTGAGGACAGGGGGTGACATGGGACAGCAGCCAGAGGTCAAACTCTCAGCAGAAGCTGCTGGGGCAGCAGGGCTCATGAGGGTTGTGAGGTCTGGAGTGTGGGGCCACCACACCAAGACGATGAGGCCAGCAGGAGTGGGAAGGCCTGGGAAGCTGGTACTGGAGGTGGTGGGAGCAGAATGAGGAGAAGGTAGAGGTTTGCTGACATTTCCTAAACCCGTGTCTCTCTGAGACATGGAGATGTGTGTGACATAGGTGACCCCCACGGGGTGGGGGACATGGAGGAGAAGTCACCATTTGAGAAAATGTCCTGAGGTCTCACCTGGTGGGTCCCTCAGCCCTGTAGTGGTCAGGTTGGTTGCACTGCCCTGGCAGGAGACACAGTGGGGTGGTCTGCCCAACCTTAAGCAAGCACCTCAAGACTCCAGCACCGCTGACCACACAGCCCACCTGGAGCCAGTGGGGACATGTTCTGATGAGGTCACACCCCTGGAGTTGCCACTGTCTTGGGCATTATTCATTCACCTCCTTGTCCTGCTTTTGTGGGCCCATCCTGTCTGTCACCCTGGCCCGGCCCCATCACTTCCCTATGGGCAGTCCATGGGGCTGGAGAAGAAGCACGTTAAGAAGTCTTCTCCCCTAATCTTGCTCTGCTCACCACTAAGGACTGCTCCGTGGCTCCCAGTCCTGGGAGGGGGAAGGCTAGTATATTTCATGCCACAAATGAGAACTGAAATGCAACACCATCCAGGAATCAGAATGAGGGGTGAGGGCTGGAGAACCAGGCTGAGGACTGAGACCTGAACATGCCTGCTCACAGGCTCCCCATGGAGTTACAGTTTCATTCTCAGGGAGCAGGCCACAGTGTAGCACAATGCTCGCTTCCTCTCTGGAGGACACCAAATAAGGGGCTGCTCTGTGGAGAGGGACTCATGCATTTAGTCAACTAGCACCTCAGACTGTTAAAGACCCCTTCAGACTGTGACAGAGAAGCCTTCTACTCACCAACATAGATGCAGTCCCCCATGCCCACATGCCCACAGTCTCTCTCAACCCACCCCTTCTGGGGCTCTGACCACTCACGTGGACCCGGAGGTCTCCTCCAAGATTGCCTACTATCTGTATATACAGTGGTGGCCATGACAAAGCACCACACTGTTATAGGAACAGAAACATCCCCTTTCCTAGCCCTGCAGGCTGAGAGTTCAAATAAGGGTGTCAGCAGGACTGTGCCCCCTCCAAGGCTCCAGGGGAATGGCCTTGTCTCTTCATTACTGGCCAAGGTGGGCATTCCGTGATTTGTGGACAGAGCCTCACATGCTGTCCTCCCTTGTGGGTCTCTGCCTTTCTGTCTGTCCTCTTTTATAAAAAGGCTCACAGAAGAGATTACTCCGTAGGGAGTTTCATTCTGAACCCAAAGTTGAGCCCCATCTCAGTGTGCATCCACCAGCGCTCTGCGCGGGAAAGATGGGCAGCCTCCGCCTGTGTGATTTATAGCCTTGGAAACCCGATGCAGCGTCAGCTAAGTCTGCTCTGACTCGACAGAGTTTACGGTGTTTTTAGTTTCTGTTGAGTCAGTGGACTGTTGAGACAAGGACTGACAGGTAACTCCAACAATGGACTTAAACATCCCACCATCACAAAGACTGCGGGGCGGGGCAGGCGGGCGGG